>NC_143488.1:89763955-89890000 GCF_027475165.1 Benincasa hispida | reverse complement strand
AAACATATATTACATCATAGCAACGCAATGAAGAACACAAAAGTAAAAGATTCAGAACATTACAAATATTGACAAAGGATGATAAAGAGAAAGACACAGGCAAAAAGTGGAGTGAATATGTACTCATTGTATTCCATATTAACAAAGTATAAAAATAATTACAAATTAATGCAATACAAAATTGTGTGTCTGTACAAGAATCAAAGAATTGTTTAACTTTTTAAATTTGATTCAGATGGGTGCACACTAAAGAGTGGCACCGCGCTCCTAATAACGCAAAACATTTTTGCTAAGGATGGGCAACAACGCATGAACCCTCGCAACACACCCCTTAACTAACACATTTCTGAAGGATACCTCAACATAGTGCATTTAGCTAAGGACGGGCAAAGGACATATACGCGCGCAACACACCCCTCAACATAATGTATTTGGGTGTAATGGACGCAAAGTGTCTCTTGTTAACTCACAATGTACCCATCATCGCATTTCATATCAGTATTTATTGTTCTTTTCAATTCATCTAAAAAGCAAGTCGAAAAGGACTTTGCGATGTTTAATGCTTCATCCAATCATTCACAAAAATTTACGAACAATGTTACTAAATCTAAGGAATAGAAATGCATACGAAAGTATATTGAAAGGAAATGCAGAAAGCATTAAAGACTAATTCTAATGATCAGTAAATAGCGACATTTAGAAGGCAATAAAAGAAAACTGGATAGAAAGCATGTAAACATAGATAGGGATGTCGATTGTCAGATGTTTCAAAATTACCGCAATCGCTTCCTCCGCAAGCGGTTTAATCCGGCTTGCCCAAGTCAATGGTATCCATGCGTCGTTCGAAGTTGCCTCCATAGTATGGCTTAATCTGCTGACCATTGACTTTAAACGCGCTGCTCCCATCTAAAGTTGTTAGTTCTACTATGCATGAGGAAAGATTGTCTTGATTCGAAATGGCCCAGACCAGCGGGACTTCAACTTTCCTGGGAACAACCGCAAACGAGCGTTAAATAATAATACTTGTTGACCTTCGATGAATGTCCGGTCATTATGCGGTCGTCATGCCATTTCTTGGTTTTCTCCTTATAGATCTTGGCATTTTCGTAGGGTCCCTTCGCCAATCGACCAGCTGGTTCAATTGCAACTTCCGGACTTTTCTTGCACTTGCTAAATCAAACTTCAGCTTTTTACATGCCCATATTGCCTTATGTTCCAACTCGAGTGGCAGATGACAAGCTTTTCCAAAGACCAAGGCATACGGGGACATGCCAATTAGTGTCTTATAGGTAGTCCTGTATGCCCACAGTGCTTCATCAAGCTTGGGTGACCAATCCTTCCTGGAAGTATTGACTACCTTCTCCAAGATAGTTTTGATCTCTCTGTTAGAAATTTCCGCCTGCCCATTAGTCTGTGGGTGATACGCAGTCGCAACTCGATGGCTGACGTTGAATTTAGTCAACAAGTTGGCTTATATGCGGTTGATAAAGTGAGAGCCATCATCGCTGATTAAGGCTTGTGGCATCCCATATCGAGCAAAAATTTTCTTCTTCAGAAACTTTGCCACTGTGGCCGCATCATTCTTGGCACATGCGATGGCCTCAACCCATTTTGATACATAGTCAACTGTGACCAGAATATAGTGATGACCTTCGGATGGTGGAAATGGGCCCATGAAGTCAATTCCCCAAACATCAAATAATTCCACTTCTAAGATTGACGTCAGTGGCATTTCATTCCTTTTTGACATATTCCCCGTTCTCTGACATCTGTCGCATTGAACAACATAGGCATGAGCATCCTTAAACAATGTTGGCCAGAAGTAGCCACACTGTAGGACCTTTGCTGTGGTCCACTGCCCCCCAAAATGTCCTCCATATGGAGACTCATGACAAAGTTCTAAAATGTGCTTGGTTTCATGCTCAAGAACGCATCGACGTAATATATGATCAGGTCCCTGTTGATATAGGAATGGGTCATCTCAGAAATAAAATTTGGCATCATGTCTTAGCTTTTTCTTCTGCTGGTAAGTGTAGTCATCTGGTACTTGACCGCAAACGATGAAGTTCACTATGTCCGCATACCAGGGAATATTAACGTCTACTGCCATCAGCAGCTCGTCGGAGAATCTTTCCTCGATATCTTTTTCTGTTCCTTGAACCTCACAATTCTCCAATCTTGATAAATGATCCGCGACTTGGTTCTCGGTGCCCTTCCGGTCTTTGATCTCTAGGTCAAACTCTTACAGTAGCAACACCCACCATATAAGCCTTGGTTTTGCATCCTTCTTTGTCATCAAGTACTTGATCGCAGAGTGATCCGTATAAACCATAACGTTTGTTCCGATTAAGTATTGTCGAAATTTCTCCAGAGCAAATACCACTGCGAGCATTTCCTTCTCTGTGGTTGTATAGTTTTTCTGTGCATCATTCAATGTTTTACTTGCATAATAAATAGGATGCAATACCTTGTCCTTGCACTGACTCAAAATTGCACCCACAGTATATCCACTAGCATCGCACATCAACGCAGATAGTTGTATCCAATCTGGTGCAATCAAAATAGGTGCGAAGATAAGCGCATCTTTCAATGTGTTAAATGCTTTGGTGTATGCGCCATCAAAATTGTATTCTTGGTCAGCTTCCAGTAGTGCACTTAGGGGCCTTGCAATCTGGGAGAAGTTGTGAATAAATCTTCTATAAAACCCAGCGTGTCCCAAAAAGCTCCTAAGTGATTTTACGTTCACTGGTGGGGGTAACTTAGAAATTGTGTCAATCTTTGCCTGATCAATTTCCAAACCAACCTTAGAGATTTTGTGACCCAGAACTATTCCTTCTTCCACCATAAAGTGGCATTTTTCCCAGTTCAAAACAAGATTTGTTGCTACACATCTCTTCAAGACCTTTTCAAGGTTGGATAAATAGGAGTCGTAGTTATTGCCGAAAACTGAGAAATCATCCATGAATACCTCGACTGACTCCTCCAAGTAATCTGAGAATATTTCCATCATGTATCGTTGAAAAGTGCTTAGCGCATTGCAGAGTCCAAAAGGCATGCATCGGAATGCAAACGTACCAAATGGGCACGTGAAGGTTGTCTTGTCTTGGTCCTCCGACACAATTGCTATCTGGTTGTACCTTGAATAGCCATAAAAAAAATAGAAGAATTCATTCCCCGCAAGTCTGTCTAACATCTGATCAATGAATGGGAGTGGGAAATGGTCCTTTTTAGTAGCCAAATTCAGCTTGCGATAATCTATACAAATTCTCCACCCCGTAGTCGTTCTCGTGGGAATTAATTCATTCTTGTCATTAGTGATGACTGTCATCCCTCCTTTCTTTGGAACACACTACATTGGGCTTACCCAGCTGCTATCAGATATCGAGTAGATGACACCTGCGTCCAGCCACTTTACTATTTCCTTTTTCACAACCTCCCTCATGGCAGGGTTCAAGCAACGTTGCCTTTCTACTGATCCAACCTTTCCTTCCTAAAAATGAATCTGTGCATACAATATGAGGGGCTGATTCCTTGAATGTCTGCCAAGGTCCATCCTAATGCCTTTGCATTACTCTTTAGGATCTGTGTGAGCGCATCTTCTTTTTTCGTACTTAGTGATGCAGAAATGATAATCGGTAATGTGTCGTTACTTCCTAAGTAAGCATACTTAAGGTGCACGGGCAACGACTTTAACTCTAGCACAGGTGGATCTTCCAAAGATGGCTTAATGCGTTGTGATATCTGTTAAGATAATTTGAGCGGTTCAAAATTTGATTCAATATGAATTGCGGCACAGTCCACCTTCAACATTGCGCCAATGTCAAAATATTCTTCCTTTAGCTCCTTCAGGGATTCGTGCCAAGGTTCTTCCCGCAGTTCCTCAATGTATTGGCAATTTTCCACATCACCTGGGTAGTTCAACGCATTGAGTACGTTGAATTTTACTTCCTGATCGTCGACCCTGATGGCCAATTCTCCTTTTTGCACATTGATCAGTGCTCGCCCTGTCGCAAGAAATGAGTGACCCAAAATGATAGGGATTTCTCTATCCGCTTCGTAATCCAGTATGACAAAGTTTGCTGGGAAGATAAACTTGTCCATTTGCATGAGAACATCCTCTATCTTGCCCTCAGGAAGCTTTATCGATCTATCGGCCAACTGTATTGTGATAGTAGTTGGTCTTGCGTTGCCGATATCCAGCTTTTTAAAAATTGACAAGGGCATTAGATTTATGCTTGCCCCTAAATCGCACAGCGCATTTCCGACCGTCTTACCTCCTATTGTGCAAGGTAATGTAAAACTCCCAGGATCCTTCATTTTGATGGGGAGATTGTTTTAGAACAGCGCGCTACATTCATATGTTAACGCAACTGTTTCATTTTCCCCGTTCTTTCTTTTATTTGCAAGAATGTCCTTGAGAAATTTTACATAACTCGGCATCTGCTCTAGTGCTTCTATCAAGGGAATGTTAATATGTAACTGTCGAAGAACGACCAGAAACCTCTGAAATTGCTTGCTATCATCTTTCTTCTTCAACCTGGATGGAAAAGGTGGAAGATCCCCCCGTATTTCCTGTTCACTTGGCTGCTTGCTGAGGTCCAGTGCTTGCTGCCCTTCATTAGTTGGAGGTTGCGTTGATTTAGCGTTCATGTCTTAAGGAGCTTCATCTTTTGCAGATGACTTACTTCTGAATTGGTACTTTTTTCCAATATTAACTGATTGGTCATCATCAATAGTAAAATCGACTAGTGTTGTTGTTGCATCTAGTACTAATGACATAGGGGCTGTTGTTTTGCCACTTCTCAATGTCACTGCATGACATTGTTCTTTCCCTCGTGGCTCCTGTGCTTTTGAACTGCTATGCTTTATACCAGGTGCTTTCTTCTTTAATTCCCTTGTAAGCTGATCTATCTACTATTCTAATTCTCTAAGGGTGTCAACTTGCGATTGTCTCATTGCCTCGCTCTTTTCAATATAATTTTTTAACGATGTCTCTAGAGACGAGGTGATGCAAGAGGTATCATATAGGAACGGTTGGTCACAGGGTGGTATACCTTGGGCATTACTTGGGTTGCAGTCCGAATTAATGAAGACCGGGGGGTTGCCTCGATCCCCTTGATAACTATACTGATAGAAACTATGGCTTTCCTGATTGTGATTCTCGTCCTAACCTATAGTTAGGTATCCCACCAACCAGGGTTATAGGTGTTGCCAAATGATTCATCGTAGACGACATACATGGGTTGTTGAATCCATGGGCAGAACTCTACTGGATGTCCTTCTCCTATAACTTGTGTTGATTCCTGAGAGAGAGTTCTCTGTTGGTTAGTCATTGTCTAGAAAATTGAGGTCATTGTGGTCATCTGATCGACCAGTGCGCTCATTGTATCGGTTGACACATCGACACTTTCTACTATTTCTTGCTCCAAACCTCTTACCTCAAGCCCAGTATCAATCCACTCATCAGAATGCCACGAGATGCGATCCAATATGTTCTTTGCCTCCGTATATGACTTGTTCATCAATCCTCCATCTACAAAGGCATCGACAACTGTTTGCGTTGTAAAATGTTTCCATCAAAATACTATCAGGAATCTCGATATGTGGAAAACTTTTCATTAACTGTCGAAATCGCACCCAAGCGGTACTCAAGGTTTCATACCCCTTCTGTTCAAAATTCAGAACATCCCTCCGTCTCCTTGCATTGTTGGAGGAAAGAATTTGTTCATGAACCTATCAACCAACTGCTCCCAACCATTAATCTCGGCTGGCTCTAATGCTTGAGCCCACCTCTTTTCCTCATCCCACAATGTGTATGGGAACATATATAATTTAAGCCCTTCTTGAGTTACACCAAGAATGGAGAATGCACTGCACATGTCTACAAAATTTGTCAAATGAGCGTGTGGGTCTTCTCCTTGTAATCCTTCAAATTGACCCACATTCTGAATCATCTGTAGCATGATAGGTTTTATCTCAAAGCTTACATTCCCCTCAACCAAGGGTCTTGAAATTCCTGGTGAGAAGTTATAAAAATCTGGCGTCACATATTCCCTCATGGGGATGTTATGGTCAACAGCAAGAAAAACAGGATCTTGAACTGGCAAATTTTCCCTTTGATCTCCTGCAGGTGCCACATTCTCATCAACTATGCTTCTTCACCAATTAATTTGGCCCTGATGAACTCTTGCGCAAATAATACACTTGATCTCAGGGTCATCTTTGAATTCTAGTTTAGCACCAGTACTCATAAACCGTCAAGCTGCTCTTCGCATTGAACAACCAGTACAATGAGATATGTCCTATAAAATACCACAACCACACTCAAACAATAAACCGTTAAACATTCCCCGAAAACGGCACCATAAACTTGTAACATTGAAGTTATGCTATATGATGCACGCACGGTTCAAGCCGATAGATATACAATAATGCCCTGACTTGACTCAATTCATGCAATACTACTTCTAGATATGCATTAGTCATGGATGTTCTAATAGTATTCTGTCACACCCCGCCCCAGACCACCCTCTTAGCCTACGAAAGGGCGTGATTGCAGCAGTTATCAACCTTTTTGTTGACACTTATTGCCTAAAAGCTCTTGCGGGAATAACTCTGATACCAATGAACAAATTCAACTTACAACTCATTAAGTAAGCCCATTTTATTACAACAATATAATGTTTATACAAATCCAAAACTTAACAACAAAGTTTACGACAACAACTGTAAAATCCTCCAGAACTGTAACTGTGGCTTGTGGTAGACCTTGACCATAGCAGCACCGTGGAACTTCTCACCTTTCCGCTAACTAGAGGGGAAACGAAAAACATTTGGAAAGCATAAAGCCCAGTGAGTGACCAAAAAATTGATTCTTATGAAATAGCAGTACCCCATACTTGGGTACTTCTGCTCAGATACCTT
Source organism: Benincasa hispida (assembly GCF_027475165.1). Classification (NCBI taxonomy): domain Eukaryota; kingdom Viridiplantae; phylum Streptophyta; class Magnoliopsida; order Cucurbitales; family Cucurbitaceae; genus Benincasa; species Benincasa hispida. Next base: position 89,883,076 of record NC_143488.1, on the reverse strand, counting down.
CTCAACCGTGTCCTTCAGTATCGAGCTACTCGGATACCTTCTCAACCGTCCTTTGGTATCGAGTTTCAAATAAAAATAGTCATAAAATGACTTTCTTTAATAAAACTTAGAAAACATGTCTTTATCTGATATTTCCTTAGCGCATGGTTTCTTAAAACATTTTAAATATTTTAGTCACTCACCTCAATCGTTTAGGAACCTTTCTCTCTAGAAGTTCCTTTGTCACTTCGAGCTCCCTTTTGAACCCTAAAATCCAGATTCAAATTAAAGCTCAGACTACTCATAGTTATTGACTTTATCTTGAGTTACTTCCTTCTACAAATATTCTCTAAAATGTCTTAGAAAGCTTACCTCAAAATCTTAGCTTATAACTTTTCGTGGTTTAGCCAGAAACATCAAAACATCAAGACTGGCCCAGCTTACCCGACAGCTCGACCCTTCTATCTTTTCCTCATTCTTTAGCCAGATTCCTTGGAGCTTCTTCTTCAGAAGCCCCACCCTGAAAGCTAGACTCTCATAGCATTCATATGGCTTTAAAATCACTCCAAACGCACGAGTAAATTGGGAGAACATTTTGTCCTAAGTTGATGTTGTTTTCCAGACTTCACTATCCAATGCGTCCTCTTTGAAGCTCTATGATCAATGCATGGATTTTGCTCTCAACGCAATATTTACTCAACTTTCTCACTCTTTTAATGTATTTTGAGTTGTGATCTGAAAAATGAAGTCTTTGGCCCTATTTATAGGAGTCTAAAAATTCCCCAAATTCGACACCTCCTATTTGGCTACATATCCAAGTGTTTCCTTCTCACACTAACAACAAAACTCTTTGATCAACGCAATCTAAGTGTCCTTCTCCTATGTAGCCAACACATGGGCTTCAAATTGCATGTCTCCTCAAGCCTCCACCTCAAATCCTTAAGTCTGAAGGTTTCTTCTCAACGAGCCACATGTTAGGATGATGTCTTCCTTATGAGCTCAGCTTCTTATGCGTTCATTCCCTTCAATATGCGTTCACTAGGGTGATTCTCAATGCATACAACTAGCCTAAGGTATCAATGCATAGTGTACTTAGAATGCATAGTAGGTCTTCAATGCATAGTATGATTCCAACGCATAGCAACCCTTAGTTTCCCTTAATTTCCAACATAGAACCATCGCAACCCTTAACCATCGCAAGAGTCAACACCATACGTCCAACCTAGTCTATCGCGTGGCCTACGTTCAACACATCCCTCGTGCAAGCCATCACCAACCTCCAACGCATCACAAGGTCGCACGGCTCCAATGCATTGGCTTAGCATCAACGCATGGCTAAAATGGGTCGCATGGCATGGGCGTTTGGCCGGCAGCTTGGCATCGATGCATCGCTTGGCAGGGCTTGCTCGTCCGCTCGATGCATGAGTGCTGCCATCGACCTATCGTTCGCTCGGTCGCTAGACTCATGGGCGTTTCCATTGACGCATCGCTTGGCACGACAGCTTGGCCCGCTTCGATGCATGGCTAGGCAGTTTGGCCGAGGCTGCTCGACACATGGCACCCTCCAGCCCTTGTGCCATCCCATTGCCTCATCCTCGGCTACCATCCTTCAACTGCCTGCCACCCTTCAACGCATCCTTCCATTTTCCTTCCTTCACCAACGCATCCAATGCATCTATTCAGCCTAATGCATTGGTCTAACCTCCAAGGCATGTGTCACTCCCACTTCACTTCTCCCTTGGCCCAAATAATCTCTCCAAGATCTTATGGCCAACGCATGGTAATGCCTAATCCAACACTTAGTCAATTTTTCATCAATTTAAGCTTAACTCAAAACTACTCAAGGAAAATCTATTCAACACCTAGAAATTTCCTTCACTTCAACATAGGATTTAACTTTTACTTAGTTAATTTCCTTAACCACCTGCTTAAGTAGGAATAATGGAAATCCGGGTTTCACATATTCTATGCATTGTCACAATTTTCTTGGTGTGATCCGAGGTCGAACACCAGGACTGTTTGAGGTTATTGTGTTATGTTTATGATACATGCGACCAGGTTTTTTCTTTAAAAGTATAGTTTATGCAAGTATATAAAAATTGCAAAAAAGTAAAGGAAAGCAGTAAAAATACGATAATAAAATAAAGTGCAGTAAACCTAAGCTAAGATGGTACAAGGTATAGGCTTCATGATACAAGATACTGAGGTCAAGGCTGGCTGTGAAGATTATACAAAGATCATGTAATGCGGCGGCAAGTCTTATGTATGAAACAGAATAGAAAGATAACTAATATAACCATCGCAAGTTCTTAATTGCGTTGAAGTGATAAGTACGGTTCCGTTTTTCCCTTAGCGTACACCTTTCAATGATCAGCCGCGTTCCCACATGTTTGTGGTGAAATAGAGACAAACGTAATGAACACAAGGTTGCTTCCTTGTCTAGAAGTACTACTCGCTCTAGTTAACGCATTCTTCTGACCTTCTCTCGATAGATCAGAACGACATCTTCACTTCTGCTCTCACAGTTGAAGATTCCGTCCAGCATGCCTTAGCTAAACGCAATTTATCTCTTTAACACAGATTAAGTACTCGTTAAATTCATATTAACTACTAGGGGATTAAGAACACATCATGAAGAAAGCGATAAACGGAGGAACGGAAATAGACAGAAAAGTGGTGATGAAAGCGATCAAGACATTCAATATATCTATTTAGCGTCTGATACATGGTGTGTGAATGCAGAGATAAAGAAAATGAACTACAATGATGAAAAGAGATAGAACAGATACAAATAGCGCCAACGTCTTGGCACCGATTTAGATGGAGATCTGCTTGTCGGATTGGATGGATTGGACGGATGGATGAGCTTCCCTCTCAGGCTTGCTCAACCGGTAGTAGGTATCTGAGTAGAAGAGCTTCGCGGCGGGAATCTGGCAGATGAACACTGAGACTCACCTCTCGGCCTTGCCTCTTCTTCTTCCCGAATTTCTTCAATTTAGCACTCACCTCAGACTTTCTCTCAATATACTAGCAGCAATTAGCCCCGTATCGAGTAACCTCTTTTTCTGTGAATTCTATAGGGTATTTATAGGTGAAGATCTTTGACTCCGACCTTGTGGTCCCCACTTGTTGTTATGGAAATTCTGAAGATGGAGGGATATTATTCCTTCTGTTATGCAATCAGACCGTCAAATCTGCACAATCGTTAGTTGTACACATGTCACAATCCTTCGCTTTTGCGTTGCTCAACTGCATCTTTCGATCGAGTGTTTGCATGCGGTGTTGTTTTTATTACCGCATGCGATTAAAATTCAGCTCTGGATCGTCTGTTACATTGCACCGTCATTACGTTAATCTTCTTTTCAGTGTTGATTAACGGGCGCAATGTGACAGAGATTCGTTGGTCAGTTATTCTTGAACCTTGATCGTTGTCCTGCAAAATACCAGAAACACACTCAAACAATAAACCGTTAACCATAGTCCCCGGCAATGGCACCATAAACTTGTCGACTTACTTTGGATGTTAAAGACGTATGATGTTCTATGCTCATGATGATGCGATAATACTTCTAAATATGCGTTAATTATGGATGTTCATGTAGTATACCATGCGCTGTCACAAGTTTCCTTATGATAGAATCAAGTGTAATTCCACTGCAAGTTTCTCGGTGTGATTTGAGGACGAACATGGGGACTGATTTAGGTTATTGTGGTATGTTCATGATATATGCGATCAGGTTTTCAATCTTTAAAAATGTGTTTGTACAGGTATATAAATAGCGATAAAATAAAGTAAAGCAGTAAAGATGCGATAATAACATAAAAATACAGTAAACTTAAGCTAGATGATACAAGATACAGGCTTCATGTACAAGATGTTGGGGTCAAGGCTGGCTGTGAAAGTTATGCAAAGACGTGGGATGCGGCGGCAAGTCTTATGAATAGAATAGAAAGAGAAAGACAAATAATATAAATAATGCAAGTTCTTAATTGCATTGAAGCTACAAATACTGTTCCGCTCTTCTCTTGGCGTACACCTCTCAATGATCAGCCGCGCTTCCACATGTCTGTGGTGAAACAGAGACTAGCATAATGAACGCAAGGTTGCTTCAATGTCTGGAAGTACTACTCGCTTTAGTTAATGCATTCTTCTGACCTTTTCTCGATAGATCAGAACGACATCTTCACTTCTGCTCTCACAGGTGAAGATGCCGTCTAGCATGCCTTAGCTAAACACATTTTATATCTCTAATACAGACTAAGTACTTGGTCAATTCACATTGCTTATCAGGGAATTAAGAAGATATCATGAAGAAAGTGATTGACGGGTGAACGAAAATAGACAGAAAATGATAAATAAAAGCTATCGAAACCTTTAATATCTCTATTAAGCGTTTGATACATGGTGTGTGAATGAAGAGATAAAGAGAACGAGAAATACAACAATGAAAGAGATAGAATAGATAAAAACAAGTGCCAATGTCTTGGCACTGATTCGATGGAGATCCGCTTGCTGGATAGAAGGGATTTGATGGTAGGAAGAGCTTCCCTCTCAGGCTTGCTCCACCGGTAGTAGGGATCTTTGCACAGAGCTTTCAATCGGGTGTTTGGCAGATTAGATCTGAGATTCACCTCTTGGCCTTATCTCGTCTTCTTCCTGGATTTCTTCTCTTAAGCACTCAACTCAACCTTTTCTCTATAATCTAGTAGCACTTAGCCCCGTATCAAGTAGCATAAATTTTCTCTGAAATCTATGGGGTATTTATAGGTGCAGATCTTTGACTCCAGCCTTGTGGTCCCCACTGATGGTTATGATAATTCCGAAGATGGAGGGATATTATTCCTTCTATTATGAAATCAGACCGTCAATTCTGCACAACTGTTAGTTGTACACGTGTCTTAATCCTCCGCTTTTGCGTTGCTCAGCTACATCTTTCGATCTTAGGTTCGCATGCGGTGTTGTTTTTATTACCGCATGCGGTTGAAACACAGCTCTGGACCGACAGTCGCATTGTGCCGTCATTGCGGTAATCATCTCTTCATTGTTGATTGACAGGCGCAGTGTGACAGAGATGTGTTGATCAGTTCCCCATGAGCCTTTAACGCAAGCGGTGACTTGTTCTCCTACAAAACAGAGTAAAATTCGGCTTGTCTTCAATCTTTATGGTGTTAGTGGGCGTAATTGCAAATATTTATAATTATTGTAATACTAGGCTAATTTTCATACAATAGGTGCATATTTACTAAATTTTGGCCGCAATATTTAGATAAGATGGCATAAATAACATGTATTTCTACAAGTTATCACACACCTTCTTCCTCGCGTTCGCCTTAAAATGAAAGAGGATTATGGTTAGAGACGCGAACTTGTAAAATGATGAAATAAATGACTGCTTAACCCCTTCTCTGAAGAATGCACTTGGTATTTATAGGGCATCAAAGGTGAAAGGCGGCTTCTCTCTCTTAGTTGTACAGATGGGACAGCTTTAATTCCTGACTGATGCGTCAGATAATTGTCATCGATAAAGCTGGATGTACTTTGTGACCGTTATCGGCTGTCAACTTAATTTGGATCCGACTGCCGTCAGCTTTCTGTCCCATCGATCTTAATTGTCCTTTCGTCCGGATGCGCCCACCATGTTGTGTTGATTCTTCTTAGGTGAATTTTTGCGAGCACGATCAATGCAAAGTCTTGCGGTGAGTTGCGCTCGACCAATGTATTCCTATGATCGCATTCTTTGCATTGCGTTAACGCATTATTCTGCATAAAAATATAAAGATCAACTGCACTAATGCATTGGATGTATGCGATTGCAATATTATAGAATTTATGCTTAATGGACGCAATTTAACATATTTTATCAACGCAATCTGACATTGTTTAAGGATTCAGCACTATGATAACGTGCATTTTTGTCTGTTATCAGTAACAACCAAGCACACTTGTTTTCCATACACCCTTATACTATAACAATGATAATATAAAGATGATGCATGCCAATGCTTTATGCATGCATAAATATAACTCTTATATTATATGATGCATGAGCATGCTCTTACGTAATTTAAATCATGCTTCTCTAAATCATAACATTTATAATAAAGAGATGATGCATGACCAATGCATAACCTAAGGTGGGATTTTTCTATATGTGCATACCATATGACATATAATTAAAACATACATCTCATGTATAAAACACAGATTAATGGACCGGGATGAACCACCTCTAAAATCGGAATGAAAATTCTATCTATTACATTTTTGCATCGAGAAAACTGGGTCTTGAACCGTCGGGCAAAGCTCCCCATCGTTTAGTAAACAACTCCAGATAAATGATCATGTAGTGCACATTAGACGATAGCGTGGATGCTAAACGATTGCTTAGACGACAATGGGGCTGCAAAGCCTGATCGTCTAGACGATCACTTAACACGTGAAAGGTAAACTATTTACTATGCAATTTACTCCGGGATCATATAGCCAGTAACTAAGCGATGACGCTTGTTGAGCTATACGATCGTCTAGTGCGTGCGCGTTAAACGACACCCAAGCATCTAATACTTAGTGATCGTCTACCCTATCGTCCATACGACCTGACCAACGCTTGGTCGTTTTCATCCTCAAAGAACAGCAACCTTTGATATGAAGCTTTTTCAGAAACGACTCAAAACTCAAACTAACTTTGAATACAGACTAGATAGCAATTGATAATGCCCAAAAATGCAGGGGCCTTTACAATTAACTTGAAATGTAAAACAAATTAACAAACCGAACTTTCATCCTAGAAAACTCCATTAATCCACACATCCACAAACGAATTAACGCTTAAAATAGAGAGTAGACATGCTTTTACCTTTCGAGAATGTAAATGCAATTCTTTGCATTAATGAATTTGGAATATCAGAAACCTGGCTCTGATACCAATTGAAGGAACTCTTATACAAGAGTACCTATGAGCGGAAGCGAATCGTTCCAATTTATTGTGACCAAATTTCCACATTTACATTCACACATATAGATATGCATTAACACTACTAAATTACCGGCATGCTTCTAGATAAATAAACAAGAGAAGAGGAACCTACCATTTGAAGACTCTCTTCACAGCAAATCTCGCTCTCTCCACGAACGGCCTCCTTGCGTTATCGCTAGAACAACAGGCTATCGTTTAGCAACACCCCGGTCATCTACCACGAACAAATTCACATGAACAGTAGGAAAAGGGGATGACACCACCACTTAGAGCCCTTAGTATTCTCGGAGTGAGAATCCAAAGAGTGGGCTCTATTCGGATTTGGTAGAAGGAAGGAGAAAAATAGATCGTATACAACGATCAAGCAAGTGGGAGAAGGCAATGACTATCGTATAGTCAAGATGCTTGATCGTTTAGGCGAGGTACATGATCGTGTAGGAAAATATAGGCGATCGTCTATATGATCGTTTAGAAAAGCTCGAGCGCTAAGCGATCGTTTAGTAAAATGTAAGTGATCATCTAGTAAATGTGCGTGGGTGTTAGCAGTCGCTTAGCAAACGTGAGCTATCGTATAGGCTCTAAATTACTATGTGATCGAATGCAAAACACTCCGTGAGCAATTTGGCATGTTCTTTGCAAAATGAAAACAATTTTCATTTTATTCTTCAGTTACGAAAACAAAATTGAACTTCCCACTAACGCATGGTTACGGAGAAAATTTCGAACAATTATCCCATAACTGTCCAATTAATAAAATAATAAATATAATCAAATTATATTCATAAACTATAGTTTGATATCATATATCAACCACAGTGTTTTCTCCTCTACTTGATATAAATCATATTTATATCCAATTACCTCCAAATTAATGTATCTCATACATTTACTCAATCATATCATATATAATTAACCAGTTTGTTGGCAGGAAAATTAGGGATGGGGTTGCGCATGCAATCATGCGTTAGACATGGCTTAAGCTATGCATTTACGCCCATGCGTCAGAGGTCATGCGTCGGAATGAAAATGTGTTACTCTAGTATGCAATGATCATGCATTCCTATCACAAGTTTTCTTACGCTCGCGACAAGTGTAACGCGAACGCAAGTTTCTCGGGTAATCCGAGGTCAAACACAGGGACTTGTCACTCAATAATGCTTGTGAAGCAATGCTTTTGAGGCGATGAATAAAAATAAAAAGAAGAAGTTTAATGGATTTACACACTACTCCTACTTCTAACTAAACAAATTGAGCAATAGAAGACTTGCGATGAGAATAGGTAGATACACAAAACCCATTAATGCATAGTAATGTTTATTATCTTAAATCGCTCGAGTAATCCCAGCTCATCACATTAACGCATCACACACCTCTCGGTGGTCAGCCGCATGACTATATCTCTATAGTACATGGTTGCATCGAGCATAAGATTAAGCCTATCTCTAGGAACAATGCATACTTTGCTTTAGTGCGTTCCATCTCTTACCTTCTCAGGCAATTAGACGCGGCTATTTAACTTATAGACAAGCAATGCAACAACTATAGACAAGCGTTGCTACAGCCTTTCACTAAGCAAAGAGGATTAACTCACTATACTCGCACAACGCACACCTCTCGGTAGGTTGCTACATGCGTCCTATCTCTAGGCTACACGATTAAGTATGCAATTGCCTTTGATAAATAAACGACGAAGGTAAATGATGATAAAGATAAAGATGATGAAGAAAATGGCATTGAAGGAATCAAGGGATGCATTGATTACAAAATGTCTTAATATCTTAAGCTAAAATGTAATACAATATAGAGGTTAGAAGAGAAATGAAGGACTCTGCGTCAAGGCTACCAGTGGTGCCATGGATGAATGGTGGAGATGTCTCTCTCGAGCTCTATCTCCAACGAAAGCTCTGGTCCTCACTCGGTCTGGTTTGTGGAGATGAAGAATTCTCACTGAAAATCTTGCTCAAGTTCTCATCTGTGATCGAAAACCTTTGCCTTGAGGCAGAAGTTTGGATGTCTTGAAATGAAGGTCCAAAGAGCTATTTATAGAGTTTAAATGCCAACAGCTATCATGATTGCGTTATGGCTCACTGCTACTTTTGTCGCGGTATGAGCATTGTCACATCGTCTTATCTTGTTGATACTCCCAAAGTATGCGTCCGAGCTTGATTCAGCTGAAGTATCAATGCATTCTACCCATCTTGCGATCTTCTATTATGGTTATCACTCCGTGGCCGCAATCTCCAAGTGATTATAGCATTTACTTGATCACCGCAACTTCCATGCGATGGACGCATGCGATCCAACTTTCAGCGCATGCGTTTGTCTTTGCGGTCGCCTGGCTTCAGCGCATGCGTTTGATTCCTGCGATAGCTACAAAATAGACACTTTGGCACGGAGTAACGCATAATATTGGGGCCAGTGAGGATTTAGGTGCTAATCGACGCAAAACTCAATTTTTCGCAAATTCTAAGTATTATCACCGCATTTTCTACTTATTAGCTCTCATAATTCTAAAAAAAAGGCTTATAATAACTGGCATTTTTGCCAGTTATCACACCCCCAAACTTAGAATCATGCTTGTCCTTAAGCATGCGTTATACTCAGGAAATTCTTAACTCACCTTCCGGCGTCTCTTTGCGATGACTAGCTTCTTAGAATATAATTTACTCATGCCTCTAACCATGGACGCAATGTTCTCTTCCATTTCGGCTGCTTCTTCAAAGAAATCTATTCTAAGTTAAATTCGGCAAGCCTTTGCTCAAAAAAACTTTTTATTCATTATCCGCAACTTTGCATTCAGCTCATGAGAATGCGTTCGTTCAAAACAATTCAAGCTTCTGCAATTACTTATTCGAATGCAGCATTGAACCTAGTTACGCTTTTCGTTTTGGCTTACCCACACGTGTGTCATGCGAGCATCCAACTTCGGTTGCGTTCCATATTCAACTCAACTCATATCTTGCATAATTTGACTTACGCTCTAGAGGAGTTGCGCTTATGCATTGATCCTGGCGACTCACCTTCGTTTTGGCTTGCCCCCACGGGTGTCATGCGGACATCCAACTATGGGTAAGTGCCTTTCACAACTTAACTCTTATCAACATGGGTTTCCACATTGCATTGACAGTGGAGTTGTTATTTTCACAATTCCTTTTTTTTTTTTTAAGGGAATAACCACCATATAGTGAACGCAATTCTCTGAGACTGCTGCCACCCTCAAACTTAGAGGGTGGTAGCATTCTCATCGCAAGCTAAAAACAAACTCAACAGGAATGTCATAACAAATGTTTAAGCAAGGGTTTGCACACAATAAAACTATAGACTTTCAAAATTTGAAGAAGCTATTAAAAGTAAGGAAAGAATTGCGATGCTTAGTTAGCAGATGTGGTGAATTATTTGTACCATCATAGATGCATCGCAAAGAACCGCAATCAGATAAGGAGAATTTCAAAAGGATAAGGCATAAAAGATAACAAGAAAAGAACCTTAAGTAGAATAACGCATGCAACAATGCGTTGGAATTCATGCGATTGAAGCCATGTGCTAAAGGATGTGGAGGATTCTTTCGTTGTAACTACACACCGAGGAGAGTTATTGTCGCATCTACAAGGAGCAAACGCACCACAACCAAGGAAGTGAAATGCAAAAATTGATCTAAGCTACAAGTTTATGCCATAAATTTGATGACATAGATTTTATGTGATGACATGCGATACTATTTCTAGATATGCGTTATTAATGAATGTTCTTGTAGTATGTTGTGCGTTGTCACAAGTTTCCTTGCATTGAAACCAAATATAATTTCACCGCAAGTTTCTCAGTGTGATCCGAGGTCGAACACAGGGATTGTTTTAGGTTAATTGCGTTATATTTATGATATATGCGACCGAGGGTTTTTCAAATTAATAAAGGTGTTGTTTGTACATGCGATAAAGTAAATTGTGCAATAAAGTAAAGATAAGCGATAGAAATGCGGTAATAAAGTAAATTGCAATAAAAGTAAAGTGCGATAAAATAAACCTAAGCTATGATGATACAAGATACAGGTTACATGATATAAGATACCGAGGTTGAGACTGAGGGTGAAGAATATACAAAGATCGTGTTATGCGGTGACAAGGCTTATGTGCGAAACAGAAAGAGAAAGGATAATTAATATAAACAACGTAAGTTTCTTAATTGTGTTAAAGATATAAGTACGGTTCCACTTTCCCTTGGCATACACCTCTCGGTGATCAGCCGCGTTTCCCACATCTCTGTGGTGAAACAGGGACAAACGTAATGAACGCAAGGTTGCTTCCATCTCTGAAAGTACTTCTCGCTTTAGTTAATATTTGTTTAGCTTACATGCACCAGTTATGTTCTAATGCTAGGTCAGTGACTCGTTAGAAGTTATTATAAGAGGATTATCAGGTACGACAATACAAAAGGAGAAAAATAAAATAGAGTAAATTATGAGATCAATTGGCACTAGTTAATCTCATGGAAATTATGTTAGAAACGAACAAATATATACCTCAGTTTAGCAATGTTAAAGGTTGATGAAACTATTACAGTTATGACAATTTAGGAATGAAGGTATTTAAATATTTAAGCCAAAGAATAAAATTTTCGAGACAAGAATTGATCAAGAACTAGTGTTATGTTTTGTGTTGGATAGTGCAATCGGTGGTAATATAAATACACAGGTCAGTGCTCAAGTATAAGGTTAAAAGTTGTTTAATGAATAAGGAGGAAAAGAAGAAGAGTCTATAGATTTATTAAAGGTTTTGAGATATTAAAAACCCAACATTTTGAGAGAGATCTTAGAAAGGATTCATAAGTCATAATCATTTGAGTAATACTACGACTTGATGAACTAGGTAAAGTATGTGTAATGATATAAAGAATTCTTTTGGAATATCTAGCTAGGTAGATGTCATTAAAGGAAGCTAAAATAGTTGAACATGATCTTGGACTTAAAGGAGTTAAAGAAAGGTGTTATTTGTTTAGGTTGAAGGATTATTTTAGTATACCTAGACTAAACCCAGAGCCTTATTGTGTTAAGGAGATCCAAGTTAGACAGATTTGAAGAAACAAAAGTCTTTTGGAGTTTAAACGTATGCAAATTGGCAAAGAGGAATTCTACAAGATAGAAATTCTTAGTGAGAGAGATAAGATTTATGGAGGAGTTAAGTAAAATATAATTTAGTAAAGAGATTATGTTCCACATGGAAAGTGGAAAAAAAAAAAAAGGTGTCTTGAATTTAGTGGTTTTATCAGAGATAAGTGTGAATGAGAGAAAAGTATCCAAGAAAGTTTACTCTTTTGGTAAGAGAAAAAAATTTAATATGTTCGAAACTCCTAGTTAAGTACGGTTGAAGTTCAGCTCTGGATCGATTGTCGCATGCGCCGTCATTGCGTTGATTGTCTATTCATTTCTGAATGATGGGTGCAATGCGACGTAGATGCGTTAATCTTTCTCTCTTGAGCCATGAGCACATACGGTGACTAGATTTCCTGCAAAACAAACTTGAAATATTCTTTTCTACCATCGCAATGGTGTTAGTGGGTGTATTGACGACAATTTATAATTATTGTATTTCTTAGCCAATTTCCATACAATTGACGCAACTTTCCTCTCTTTTAACCGCAATATCTAAATAAAGCAGTAAAAATAACTTGTATTTCTACAAGTTATCACACCCCCAAATTTAGATATATGCTTGTCCTCAAGCATATCTTCTACTAAGGAAAAAATGCTCAGTTCCTATCCTAAATTTTATGTCGATTGGTTGCTCTGAATGCTCCACTTAGGCACATTACTTAATAACGCAATTTCCTTCTATCCTTGCTAATTCATATCAAAACCCTACTTTATTCTTCTATCCTACAAATTTCTACTAAAAAATGCTTTTCTAGTTTTAAAAAGAATGTTTACCTCTTCTTGTCAAAAAAACTTGATGTGTCCGTATGCGGTGGTCAAATTTTGCGTCATTTATTAGAGACTGTTAGTCATGGTTACACTCTTCATTTTGGCTTGTTCCCACGTGGGTCATGTGAATATCTAACTACGGTTGTGTGCCAATTTCAACTTTAACTCATGAATTTCAGAGGAGTTGTCTCTTGCATTCTTTTATTTTCTTTTGCATTTTTCTCTTTTCATATTGCGTTGTTCTTGGAAACCTACCTTCGTTTTGGCTTGCTCCCACATGTGTCAGCGAACATCCAACTACGAGCAGGTTCCTTTCACAACTAACTCTTATCAGGTTGGGAATGTTTTTGAAGTTTTCCCTTGCGCTGACATTGGAGTTTTGTATGAAAATTTATTGAAAATATATTATTATTTTTTTTTTGTGGAAATGAAAAATGAATGCATTTTTCTTAATGACCGCATAATCTTGATCTCATCTGCTCAGACCTTTCCCACCCCGAAATTTAAAGATGTGTAAGGTCCTCATTGCGTTGTGTTGTTTGGACAAAATAGACAAACGCTTAGAAAAAAAATTTCAAAAAGAAAGTTTGAGCAAAACTTTGTAGGGAAAAAGGTAAAGTATAACTAAGCTACAAATTAACTAAGTGTTAGTTAGAAATTACAAAGTGTGGGAAATGTTTCTAAGTGCATGCATCTTATACATCATAGAAGCACAATGAATAACACAAAAGTAAAGAACAAGAACATCGCAAATATTGATAAAGGATGATAAAGAAAAAGGCACGGGCAAATAGAGAGAATGACTACTTAGTTGTATTGAAAATTCACTAAGTATATAAAGAATTAAAAATTAATGCAATACAAAAATTGTTGCCTATACAAAGAATCAAAGAATTTCGTTAACTTAGAAAAATAATGAATTGAAATTATCTTTTGAATCTGATTCAGATGGGTGCACGATTAAAAGCTAACACTGCACTTCCATTAACGCAAATACATTTTTACTGAGGACGGGCAACAACGCATACATCCCCGCAACATACCCCTCAACTAAATACATTTTTGGAGGATCGGGTGCATGGTATTGCTACCAGCACAACACTACCTCGACATAGTGCATTTTGCTAAGGAAGGGCAAAGGACACACACGCGCGCAACACACCCTTCAACACAATGCAGTTGAGTGTAATGGATGCAAGGTGTCTCTTGTTATCCCACAATACACCCATCATTGCATTACATACCAATATTTTTATTTTTTTTTTTATTTTTTTTTTCACTTCATCAATTATGCAAGTCGAAAAGACTTTGCAATGTTCAATGTTTCATCCAGTCATTCACAAAAGTTAAAAATAACGCTACTAATGCATACAAATTAAAGAAATTAAATATGACATGGAAATACTCAACTGAATGAAATTGAAGGTAAATACAGAAAGCATTAAAAGCTAATTCTATGAAGTAGTAAATAACGTAATTTAGGAAGCAGTAAAAGAAAGTTGTAACGAAAGCAAGTAAACATAGATAGGGATGCTGATTGAAAGAAGTTTTCAGAATTACCACACTCACATCCCCTTGCAAGTGGTTAATCCTACTTGCCCAAGTCAATGGTATCCATGCGTCGATCTATGTCACCTCTGTAGTAAGGCTTAATCCATTGACCATTGACTTTAAATGTGTTTTTCCCATCTACATTTGTTAGTTCCACTGCGCCGGGGGAAAGATAGTCTTGATTTTGAACGGCCCAGACCAGCGAGAATTCAATTTCCCTGGAAACAATTGCAAACGTGCGTTAAAGAGTAATACCTGTTGACCTTTGACGAATGTTCGGTCGTTTATGCGGTCGTCATGCCACTTCTTAGTTTTCTCCTTATAGATTTTGGCATTTTCATAGGCATCCCTTCACCATTCAACCAGTTGGTTTAGTTGCAACTTTCGGACTTTCCCCGCACTTGCTAAATCAAACTTCAGCTTATTGCATGCCCACATCGTCTTATGTTCCAACTCGAGCGGCAGATGGCAAGCTTTTCCAAAGACCAGGGCATATGGGGACATGCCAATTGGTGTTTTATAGGCAGTCCTGTATGCCCACAGTGCTTCATCAAGCTTGGGTGACCAATCCTTCCTGGAAGTATTGACTACCTTCTCCAAGATAGTTTTGATCTCTCGGTTAGAAATCTCTACTTGCCCATTAGTTTGTGGGTGATAAGCAATTACAACTTGATGGCTGACGTTAAATTTAGTCAACAGGTTGGTGATTATGCGGTTGATAAAGTGAGAGCCCTCATCATTGATTAAGGCCCGTGGCATCCCATATCGAGCAAAAATATTCTTCTTAAAAAACTTCACAACTGTGGCCGCATCATTCTTGGCACATGCGATGGCCTCAACCCATTTTGATACGTAATCAACTGCGATTAGGATATAATGATAACATTCTGATGGTGGAAATGGGCCCATGAAGTAAATTCCCCAAACATCAAATAATTCAACCTCTAAGATTGACGTCAACGACATTTCATTTCTTTTAGACATATTCCTCGTTCTCTGACATCTGTCGCATTGCACAACGTGGGCATGGGCATCCTTAAACAGTGTTGGCCAGAAATAGCCACACTGTAAAACCTTTGCGGCAATCCGCTGCCCCCCAAAATGTCCTCCATAAGGGGACTAATAATTTGTAGAAATACAAGTTATTTATGTGACCTTATCTAGATATTGTGGCCAAAAGTTAGTAAATATGCACCTATTGTATGAAAATTAGCCTAGTATTACAATAATTATAAATGTTTGCAATTACACCCACTAACACCATAAAGATAGAAGACAAGCCAAATTTTACTCTGTTTTGCAGGAGACCAAGTCATCGCTTGCGCTTAAGGCTCACAAGAAACTGATCAATGTATCTCTGTCACATTGCGCCCATTAATCAACAATGAAAAGACGATTACTGCAATGACGGCGCAATGCGATAGTCGATCCAGAGCTGTGTTGCAACCGCATGCAGTAATAAAAACAACACCGCATGCGAACCCATGATCGAAAGATGCAGCTGAGCAACGCAAAAGCGGAGGATTGAGACACGTGTACAACTAACGGTTGTGCAGAATTAACGGTCTGATTGCATAACAGAAGGAATAATATCGCTCCATCTTCGGAATTGCCATAACAATCAATGGGGACCACAAGGCCGGAGTCAAAGACCTACACCTATAAATACCCCATAGATTTCAGAGAAAAAAAAAAGGCTACTCGATACGGGGTAAGTTCTACAAAGCTGTTGAGAGAAAAGGTTGAGCTGAGTGCTTAAGTGAAGAAATCTGGGAAGAAGACGAGATAAGGCCGAGAGGTGAATCTCAGATCTAAACTTCCAAACACTCGATTGAAAGCTTTGTGCAAAGATCCCTGCTACCGGTGGAGCAAGCCTGAGAGGGAAGCTCTTCCTACTATCAAATCCATCATATCCGGCAAGCAGATCTCCATCGAATCAGTGCCAACACGTTGGCACTTATTTGTATCTGTTTTATCTCTTTCATCGTTGTATTTCACTGTTTCTTTACCTCTGCATTCACACCATGTATCAAACGCTTAATAGAGATATTAAATTTTTCAATAGATTTCATTTACCATTTTCTGTCTATTTCCGTTCACCTGTCAATCACTTTCTTCAGGATGTCTTCTTAATTCCCTGATAAGCAATATAAATTAACCAAATACTTAATCTGTGTTAAAGATATAAAATGCGTTTAGCTAAGGCATGCTAGACGACATCTTCACTTGTGAGAGCAGAAGTGAAGATGCCTTTCCGACCTATCGAGAGAAGGTCAGAAGAATGCGTTAACTAAAGCGAGCAGTACTTCCAGATATGGAAGCAACCTTACATTCATTACGTTAGTCTCTATTTCACCACAAACATGTGGAAGCGTGGCCGATCACTGAAAGGTGTACGCCAAGAGAAGAACGGAACAACATTTGTAGCTTCAACGCAATTGAAACTTGCATTGTTATATTCTTTGTCTTTGTCTTTCTATTCTGTTCATAAGACTTGCCGCCGCATTCCACGTTCTTTGCATAACTTTCACAGCCAGCTTGACCCCAGCATCTTGTAACATGAAGCTTGTATCTTGTATCATCTAGCTTACGTTTATTGTATTTTTATTTTATTATCGCACCTTTACTGCTTTACTCTACTTTATTACAATTTATATACCTGTACAAACCAAACTTTTAAAGATTGAAAACCTGGTCGCATATATCATGAACATACCACAATAACCTAAATTAGTCCCCGTGTTGGACCTCGGTTCACATCAAGAAACTTGCGGTGGAATAACACTTGGTTCCATCGTAAGGAAATTTATGACAACGCATGGCATACTACGTGAACATCCATAATTAATGCATATCTAGTGGTAGTATCGCATCATTTCGAGCATAGAACATCATCAATCATACATCTCAGTGTTAGCATATATAAAATGGTCAACAAGTTTATGGTGCCGTTGTTGGGGAATTGGTTAACGGTTTATTGTTTGATTGTGTTTTTGGTATTTTGCAGGACAGATCTCATTGTACTAGCTGTTCAACATGGACAGCAGCTTTACAGTTTATGAGTCCTGGTGCTGAACTGAAATTTGTAGCTGACCCTGAGATCGAGCGAACTTTCCACGCAAGTGTACGTCAGAACCGAATTAGGCAAAAGAAGGTAGCCAGCATGGCGAAAAATAACGATAATATGGTACCGGCTGTGAACCAAGGGGCTGTTTGATAACTTGTAGAAATACAAGTTATTTATGCCACCTTATCTAGATATTGCGGCCAAAATTTAGTATATATGCACCTATTGTATGAAAATTAGCCTAGTATTACAATAATTATAAATGTTTGCAATTACGCCCACTAACATCATAAAGATGGAAGACAAGTTGAATTTTACTCTATTTTGCAGGAGACCAAGTCACCACTTGCGCTAAAGGCTCACGGGGAACTGATCAACGCATCTCTGTCACACTGTGCCCGTTAATCAACAATGAAGAGACGATTACCGCAATGACGGCGCAATGCGACAGTCGGTCTAGAGCTGTGTTTCAACCGTATGCAGTAATAAAAACAACACCATATGCGAACCTGAGATCGAAAGATGCAGTTGAGCAACAAAAAAGCGGAGGATTGAGACACGTGTACAACTAACGGTTATGCAGAATTGACGGTCTGATTGCATACCAGAAGGAATAATATCCCTCCATCTTCGGAATTACCATAATCATCCGTGGGGACCACAAGGCTGGAGTCAAAGATCTGCACCTATAAATACCCCATTAATTTCAGAGAAAATTTATGCTACTTGATATGGGGCTAAGTGCTACTAGATTATAGAGAAAAGGCTGAGTTGGGTGCTTAAGAGAAGAAATTCGGGAAGAAGACGAGATAAGGCTGAGAGGTGAATCTCAGATCTAATCTGCCAAACAACCGATTGAAAGCTCTGTGCAAAGATCCTTGCTACAGGTGGAGCAAGCCTAAGAGGGAATCTCTTCCTACCATCAAATCCCTTTTATCCAGCAAGCAAGTCTCCATCAAATCAGTGCCAAGACATTGGCACTTGTTTGTATATGTTCTATCTCTTTCATTGTTGTATTTCTCGTTCTCTTTATCTCTTCATTCACATACCATGTATCAAACACTTAATAGAGATATTAAAGGTTTCGATAGCTTTCATTTATCATTTTCTGTCTATTTCCATTCACCCATCAATCACTTTCTTCATGATATCTTCTTAATTCCCTGATAAACAATGTGAATTAACAAAGTACTTAGTCTGTATTAGAGATATAAAATGCGTTTAGCTAAGGCATGCTAGACGACATCTTCACCTGTGAGAGCAGAAGTGAAGATGCCGTTCTGATCTATCGAGAGAAAGTCAGAAGAATGCATTAACTAAAACGAGTAGTACTTCCAGACATTGAAGCAACCTTTCATTCATTACGCTAGTCTATTTTTCACCACAGACATGTGGGAGCGCGACCGATCATTGAGAGGTGTATGCCAAGAGAAAAGCAGAACAGTATTTGTAGCTTCAATGCAATTAAGAACTTGCGTTGTTTATATTATTTGTCTCTCTCTTTCTATTCTATTCATAAGACTTGTCGCCACATCCCACATCTTTGCATAACTTTCACAGCCAATCTTGACCCCAGTATCTTGTACATGAAGCCTGTATCTTGTATCATCTAGCTTAGGTTTACTGTATTTTTATGTTATTATCGCATCTTTACTGCTTTACTTTATTTTATCGCAAATTATATACCTGTACAAACACATTTTTAAAGATTGAAAACTTGGTCACATATATCATGAACATACCACAATAACCTAAATCAGTCCCCGTGTTCGACCTTGGATCACACCGAGAAACTTGCGGTGGAATTACACTTGGTTCTATCGTAAGGAAACTTGTGACAGCGCATGGCATACTATATGAACATCCATAATTAACGCATATTTGGAAGTAGTATCGCATCATCATGAGCATAGATTATCATACGTCTTTAGCGTCCAAAGTAATTCGACACTGTTCGACCGGCTCAGGATCCTGTCTTCCTGGTGGCTGATCGTAACATCCCGATGCATAATTATGCTGCACCCAATTTGATTTTTCGCTTGGAATCTCGAGGCCGACTATGGAGGAGAACGTGCATTTTGAGATTAAGCGGGTCATGTTGCAGATGATTCAAAATGCCGGCCAGTTCGGGGGTTTACAAGGTGAAGACCCACATGCCCATCTGACCAGCTTTGTCGAGATGTGTGGCAATTTTTCCTTACCTGGCGTGACCCCAGAAAATATAAGATTGTATCTGTTCCCTTACACCTTGAGGGACAAGGCTAAGAGGTGGGCTTACTCACTGGAGCCAAATGAGATCACTTCATGGGAGCAATTGGTTGAGCGGTTCATAAAGAAGTTCTTCCCATCTGCCGTCAATGCAAGGCGACGAAAGGATGTGTTGAACTTTGAATAGAAGAAGAATGAGACCCTGAGCACCGCCTGAGTGCAATTCAGGAGACTGGTGAAAAACTGCCCGCATATTGGGATTCCCGATTGTGTCTTGATGGAAACATTTTAAATGGCCTGAACAAAGCAACACAGGTTGTTGCTGATGCCTCCACGGCAGGAGGTTTTATGGATAAGACATACACGGAGGCCAAAGTCATCCTCGACCGCATCTCGTGAAATATGGATGATTGGATCGACGATGGTTATGGAGGCCGAGGCGTCGATAGAAGAAAAACTGAAACAGCCATTGTCCCTGCAGAGACAATGACCACGTTGGCCGCACAGATGGCCACAGTGACCTTGATCCTCCAATCAATGGCAATTAACCAAGGAGCCATTGCCCCACAATCAGTGCAACCCGTGACACCAGCTCAAGTGGCCGCAATCAGTTGCGTCAATTGTGGAGGGGCTCAAGGAGCTGACGTGTGTCCATTGAACCTTCAGCAAGTGTGTGCTATCCAGAACAACCCCTTCAGCAACACCTATAATCTGGGCTGGAGGAGCTATCCTAACTTCGATTGGGGAGGCAATCCCAACCTAGGGGGGCCAGTGAACCATCAAGGGGGCAGTAGAAGAAATCCCCCTTTTCACCACAATCAAGGGCAATCAAGACCGCATAACCAGCAACCATCATCATCTAACACCTCGGGAGGCTCGTTAGAGATGCTGCTGAAGCAGTATATGGATAAAAATGATGCAGTGATGCAAGCAGAAACATCTTCTATAAGGAATCTAGAGATCCAAGTGGGCTAGCTGGCCTCTAAGCTAAGAAGTCGAACACCGGGAACATTGCCCAGTAATTCAGAAGCCCCAAGATCTACAGGGAAGGAGCAATGTCCTTAAGACATTGAGCAGGCAAGCCTGACTGCCTGCGGAGATGTGGATTGTGATCACCAGGACAACGCAATTTTCGGTCCATATCTCAATAGTATGTTTAATACTTTATTGAATTTCTATCTCTTTAAATTCTAAATTCTGTCTTCAATTTTGCATTTAATTCAATTTTGACTTTATGAATTTATTTCCTCATTCACTTCTCTACATTTAATTCTGTTTCGTCTTTAATTCTTTGACTTTTTTGTAATTAATGCGTTGTACTTTAAATGGTAAATGATCGAGTAATAAAAGAAAATCTATTGCCACAAGCCACAACACTGGCGTTGATGAAAAAGATATAATAAAAATAATAACAAAAACATCTAACAACAAATATGCAAGGCGGCAATGGACGCATATCAAACCAATCAGGAATGCTTTGCGTTCACCTAACTCAACTGTATTGAGTTGAGAGGTGTGTTGCGCTCGCATATGTCCTTTCCCCGTCCTTAGCCAAATGCACTATGTTGAGGTATCCTCCAGAAATGCGTTGGTTAAGGGGTGTGTTACGGGGATATATGCGTTGTTGCCCGTCCTCTGCAAAGATACAGTTGCGTTGGTGAGCACAATGCGTTATTCTTTTTCATGTGTCCATTCAAATAAAATATTAAAGAAAAATTCGTTTGGCAATTTGGGAAGAAGTCCAATCGGTTCGTATCGCCAAGCAATTATGACTTGGCAGACGAAAGGACATTTTTTCTGAAATTCCATAAATGAGGGAGGTGGAACGACGTACCTGTTGAGTTGCTCGAGGCCAGTCGCCTAAAAAATCGCGTTGGGCCCTACCACGACCCAACCTATAAATACGACCTCCTCCTTCATTGGAAACCCTTTACCTCACTTTGGCAAACCAAAAACCCTAAGCGTCTTGCATCCCAAACCTTTCTTTCTCCCTAGCAGCTCGAGTTTTTACCAGACCTTTCCAAGCTCATATCCATGGCTGATCAAACCCCAAACCAATCTACTTCACCTTCCACCCCTGATCAAGTAGCCATGCGAGAGGCAGTATTCCTGGCTGCCAGTCGCAGGCTTGCCGCCCAAGCCCACACCATCCCCATACTCGTCGAAAGATCCTGGAGAAATCCCTTGACCGTTAGTCCTCCTGTGTTCAAAAGAAGAGGAAGCACCGAGAGCATGCCTATGCCAACACATGTCGTCTCCACTGAAAGCGAAAGGAAGAGACGCGACGATACAGAGGTGTTTGGCAACATCCTAAGTACCTTGGAGCAAGGAAGTGGACTACCCGAGGCAGGGGTTGTAAACCAACCACTACCTACGGAGGAGGAGGCGGCGGTAGTGGCAAATGAAGCAGTGAATGATGGAGTAGTGGTGGTGAAAGAAGTGGTGGTTGAAGAAGAAGAAACGGAGAATGATGTTCTGGTCCCTGGGACTCAGGAGGCAACTGCCATCGCAGAAATTTATAACAAACCTCCAAGAAGAAAAGAAGAGGAAATTGCGATCAAAGAAAGAGAAGAAGAAGAGATCGCAATCGAAGAGGCCAAGGAAGCGGAGGCTGCATTAGTGACCCCTGACATTGCGATGGAGGAGGTTGCAGGGGATGCGCAGCCAGAAGAGGCTGAGAAGGAAGATAAGAAGAAGAAGAAGGGAAAAAAGGCTGGAGAGGCGAAGTCTTCACATCATCACAAGGTAAGAAAGAACAAAGAGCAAAAGGATGATGATGAAGATGAAGAGGCCAAGAAGAAAAGGAAGAAAAAAGAGAAAGAGGAGAGAAGATTGCGTCGATGTGAGAAGAGGCGCCTGAGAGAAGAAGAAGAAGCAAGGCAGAGGGTTACGAGCCCTGAGAAGGATGGAGAATCAACCTCCATAAGGGAGGATAGGCGGAAACAGCGTAGTTGATGGAACTGGCGCAACCTGAAGCAATGCAATTGGTTGCAACGGATGAAGGAGAAGAAGCAGAGGGAACCCCCCTAATGCGACGTTGTAGGGAGAATGCGCCACAAGGGTCCAACATTGACCGTCAAAGGTTAATTTGGCGTTGGAAGAGGAAAAGAGAAAAAAAAAAGAAGAAGAAGAGAAGAAAGAAAAGATGAAGAGGGGCAAGCTCATCATCGCAGAGGGGAACAGAAGAAAAAGATTGGAGTTTGAGGAGATGCGAAGCAACAATGAGCTTACCTGACTTGAAGGGATCTGGAAGCACGAAGAGGAACGCTTATTGCTGGCCTCTGAGCAATTTGAAGAGGAGTTTGCGAGAGAATAAAGAGGAGAAGAAGAAGAAGAGAGGAGGAAGAAGGAAGAAGAAGACAGATTGTTGTTGGAGGAGAAGAGAAGGAAGCGCAAAGCCAACAAACGACGATTATATAAGAGAAAGGGCACAGAACTCACTGAGCGTGAGAAAGAAGAACAACGCAAGAAGCAGGAAAAGAAAGAACAACAACCAGCCTGTCTTGCGCTGGCAAATGGAAAGGCTATAGCAGAAACCAGTGAACTCGCGACGGCCAAGAAGCGATCATCAAAGAAAAAAGAAAACGATGATATGTTGATCGAGATGGGCTTCTTTCCTGCGCCGAATCCACTACCTGACCTCATCACGAGTGTAATTGTGGAACATAGGTGGGACACATTCTGCTAGTGCCCATCCATAATAGTGCCTCGGGTAGTGAGAAGCTTTTACCGCGGGCGGCTACATGGAGATAGGGATGCAGTGACCTTTAAGGGAGATACAGTATCCTTCAACACAAGGGACATCAACAAAATTTATCAAATGAAGGATGAACCTGATGCGCCAGGGAACAAGATGATAGATGATCCCACAGAAGAGCAGATGAAAGATGCGTTGAGGATGCTAACACAACCGGGCACGAAGTGGTCGGTCTCGCCCAAAGGCATCCGTACCTTAGAGTCCACGTCCTTGCTACCGGAGGGAAGGCTCTGGGTTTACTTGGTTAAGAAGCGGCTGATCCCAACAACGCACAACAGAACTGTATCAAGGGATCGGGTCATGGTTGCCTACTACATAGCCCGCGGCATTCCTATCGGCGTAGGGCAGTTGATCGCGAGGCAGATCAGAGCATTAGTGGGGCATGTTCAGGGGCAGTACTTCTTCCCATGGATTGTTTCAAGTCTGTGCCTGTCAATGGGTGTAGGCGTTGATGAGGAGCCCATGCCAGAAGTCCACGACCTCATCAATATAAAAATCTTGAGGATGCTCCTCAAAGATTCTTCACACTACCCCAAGCTACTAGCAAAGAGGCCTGCGATCGATTTGAATGCACCGTTGGAACCCAGACCAAAAAGAAGACGAATAGAGGATAAGGGAAAAGAGAAGGTCCAAGAATCACCAACGCAAAATCCTGAACCTATGGACCCTCTTCCCTTAGTCATCCGGCCTCCAAGCCCTCCTAGCCCGCTAGCGCAACCCTCTTCCCCCTTACACGAGCATTTTATAAACCTTCTTCTTGTCCCCAACCCTCTTGTTATTTACCTAACAGCCCCACTTTCACCAACAACTTCATCACCACAACCCACCATCCCACCGCCGCAAGTTGATGACCCACACGATTTGGGTGAAGGCACATCCGCCCAACCCCAAAACGATGTTGGCGAGACATCGCAGGCACAACCATCCTCCACCTCCATGGCTGCTAAGTTAACTAAAATGAGAACCCTCTTCTCTCAACAACAAGAGTTTATCTCTCAATAGCATTACTTCTTCAATCAACGATTTGAGGTAGTAATGGAGCACATTGATGAGATTCAACGCAGACCTGCGATTTCAAGGGACGCACTCATTAATATGTAGCGCAATATGCATAGGATCTTCCTGCAACAGAGGCAGATAGCAGAGCGTAATCAAGAGTATTTCAACCTTCTTACCACCTATCTACATGGTCCAATGGTGCCTTCGCATCTAAGGTAGCACTTACTATTTGATGATACTCTTGTTGCACTGCCTTAACATCCCCCGTCGGATCCCCCTACTCCTCAACCTTAATGTTTACACCCTTTTCCAATATGAATATATATTTTTTTTTCTATGCGGCCATTCTTTATTTGTATTCATTTCATTTATTATTTGTAAAGTAATCAAATTCTTTGACTCTTGTACAGGCAATAGAAAATTTTTTAATGCGTTCATTTGTAATTTATTTGTATCCTTTGTTAATAGTCAATACAATCAGAGTATATATTCACTCCACTTTTTGCCTGTGCCTCTTTCTTTATCTTCCTTTGCTAATTTTTGTGACGTTCTAAATCTCTTATTTTTACGATCTTCATTGCGTTGCTAAGATGTTTTATATGTTTATACTTAGACACATTTCCCATACTTAGTGAATTCTGACTAACACTTAGTTAATTCTTAGTTTAGTAGTACTTTACCTTTTATCTTTCAAAGTTCTGCTGAAACCTTCTTTTTGAAATTTTCTTCTAAGTGTTTGTCTAGTCTCTCCAAACAACACAATGAGGAACTTGCTCATCTTTAAATTTGAGGGTAGGGAAGGTCTAAGTAGATGAGATCAAGATTATATTGTATTTAAGAAAATGTGTCCATTTTCATTTTAAAAAAAATTTGCGAAACTCCAATGTCAGCGCAAGGGAAAACCTCAAAACTGTCCCAACCTGATAAGAGTTTAGTTGTAAAAGAAGCCTGCTCGTAGTTGGATGTTCGTATGACACCCGTAGGAGCAAGCCAAAACGAAGGTAGGTTTCCAAGAACAACGCAGTATGAAAAAAAAATAAAAGAATGCAAGAGACAACTCCTCTGATCCTCATGAGTTGAAGTTGAAATTGGCACACAACCATAGTTGGATGTCCGTATGACACCCGTGAGGATAAGCCAAAACAAAGAGTGTAAGCATTACCAACAGTCTCTAAATAAAGAAATGACACAAATTTTTTGCTCACCGCATATAGATACATCGAGTTGTTTTGACAAAGAAGAGATAAACATTCTATTTTGAAAACTAGAAAAGCATCTTTGAGCAGAATTTTGTCATATAGAAGAATAAAGTAGGGCTTGCTAAGAATTAGCAAGAATAGAAGGAAATTGCGATGTCAAGTAATGTGCCTAAGTGTAACATTTGAAGTAATCAATCGTCGCAAAAATAGAGGATAGAAATTGAGCATGATTGCCTTAGTAGAAGATATGCTTGAGGATAAGCATATATCTAAATTTGGGGGTGTGATAACTTGTAGAAATACAAGTTATTTATGCCACCTTATCTAGATATTGCGGCCAAAAGTTAGTATATATGCACCTATTGTATGAAAATTAGCCTAGTATTACAATAATTATAAATGTTTACAATTACACCCACTAACACCATAAAGATGGAAGACAAGCTGAATTTTACTCTGTTTTGTCGCTTGCGCTCAAGGCTCACGAGAAACTGATCAACGCATCTCTGTCACATTGCGCCCGTCAATCAACAATGAAGAGACGATTACCGCAATGATGGCGCAATACGATGGTCGATCCAGAGCTGTGTTACAACTGCATGCGATAATAAAAACAACACCGCATGCGAACCCATGATCGAAAGATGCAGCTGAGCAACGCAAAAGCGGAGGATTGAGACACATGTACAACTAACGGTTATGCAGAATTGACGATCTGATTGCATAACAAAAGGAATAATATCCCTCCATCTTCGGAATTGCCATAACAATCAGTGGGGATCACAAGGTCGGAGTCAAAGACCTGCACCTATAAATACCCCATAGATTTCAGAGAAAAAAAAAAGCTACTCAATACGGGGTAAGTGTTGCAAAACTGTTGAGAGAAAAGGTTGAGCTGAGTGCTTAAGTGAAGACATCCGGGAAAAAGATGAGATAAGGCCGAGAGGTGAATCTCAGATCTAATCTGCCAAACACCCGATTAAAAGCTCTATGCAAAGATCCCTACTACCGGTGGAGCAAGCCTGAGAGGGAAGCTCTTCCTACCATCAAATCCATCCTATCCAGCAAGCAGATCTCCATCGAATCAGTGCCAAGACATTGGCACTTGTTTGTATCTGTTCTATCTCTTTCATCGTTGTATTTCACTGTTTCTTTACCTCTGCATTCACACCATGTATCAGACGCTTAATAGAGATATTAAATGTTTCAAAAGCTTTCGTTTACCATTTTCTGTCTATTTGTGTTTACCCGTCAATCACTTTCTTCATGATGTCTTCTTAATTCCCTGATAAGCAATATGAATTAACCAAGTACTTGATCTATGTTAAAGATATAAAATGCATTTAGCTAAGGCATGCTAGACGACATCTTCACCTGTGAGAGCAGAAGTGAAGATGCCATTCCGACCTATCGAGAGAAGGTCAGAAGAATGCGTTAACTAAAGCAAGCAGTACTTCTAGACATGGAAGCAACCTTGCGTTTACGTTAGTCTATGTTTCACCATAGACATGTGGGAGCGTGGCCGATCACTGAAAGGTGTACGCCAAGAGAAGAGCGAAACAACATTTATAGCTTCAACGCAATTGTGAACTTGCGTTGTTATATTCTTTGTCTTTGTCTTTCTATTCTGTTCATAAGACTTGCCGCCGCATTCCACGTTCTTTGCATAACTTTCATAGCCAGCTTGACCCCAGCATCTTGTAACATGAAGCTTGTATCTTGTATCATCTAGCTTAGGTTTATTGTATTTTTATTTTATTATCGCACCTTTACTGCTTTACTCTACTTTATTGCAATTTATATACCTGTACAAACCAAACTTTTAAAGATTGAAAACCTGGTTGCATATATCATGAACATACCACAATAACCTAAATCAGTCCCCGTGTTCGACCTCGAATCACACCGAGAAACTTGCAGTGGAATTACACTTGGTTCCATCGTAAGGAAACTTGTGACAATGCATGGCATACTACATGAACATTCATAATTAACGCATATCTAGCGGTAGTATCGCATCATTTCGACATAGAACATCATCAATCATACATCTCAGTGTTAGCGTATATAAAACGGTCAACAGGGACTCATGACAAAGCTCTAGAAGGTGCTTGACTTCGTGCTCAGGAACGCATCGACGTAGAATGTGATCAGGTCCAAGTTGATATAGGAATGGGTCGTCCCAGAAATAAAATTTTACGTCGTGTCTTAGCTTCTTCTTCTGCTGGTAAGTATAGTCATTTGGTATTTGACCGCAAACGATGAAGTTCACAATGTCCGCATACCAGGGAACATTAATGTCGACTGACATCAGCAGCTCATCAGGGAATCTTTCCTCAATATCTTTTTCTTTCCCTTGAATCGCGCAATTCTCCATTCTTGACAAATTATCAGCGACTTGGTTCTCGGTGCCCTTCTGTCTTTGATCTATAGGTCAAACTCTTGCAAGAGCAACACCCACCGTATAAGCCTTGGTTTTGCATCCTTCTTTGTCCTCAGATATTTGATCGCAGAGTGGTCGATATACACCACAACGTTTGTTTCGATTAAGTACTGATGGAATTTCTCCAGTGCAAATACCACTACGAGCATTTCCTTGTCTGTGGTTGTATAGTTCTCCTACGCATCATTCAATGTTTTGCTCGTATAATAGATAGGATGCAATACCTTGTCCTTGCGTTGACTCAACATTGTGCCCACTAAATAACCGCTCGCATAACACATCAACGCAAATGGTTTCTTCCAATCCGGCGCAATCAAAATGGGTGTGGTGACTAGCGCATCTTTCAATGTGTTGAATGCTTCAGTGTACGCATCATCAAAATTATATTCTCGGTCAGCTTCAAGGAGCGCACTCAGGGGCCTTGCGATCTGGGAAAAGTTGCGAATAAATCTTCGATAGAACCCAGCATGTCCCATAAAGCTCCTAAGTGTTTTCACGTTCACTGGTGAGGGTAGCTTGGAAATTGCGTCGATTTTTGCCTGATCACTTCCAATCCTGCCTTCGAGATTTTATGACCCAAAACAATTCCTTCTTCAACCATAAAGTGGCCTTTTCCCAATTCAGAACAAGGTTCGTTGCCACACACCTCTTCAAGACTTTCTCGAGGTTAGCTAAACAGAAGTCATAATTATTGTCGAAAACTGAAAAATCATCCATGAATACCTCGACTGACTCCTCCAAGTAATCTGAAAATATTGCCATCATACAGCGTTGGAAAGTGTCTGGCGCATTGCAGAGTCCAAATGGCATGCGTCGAAATGCAAACGTACCAAATGGGTATGTGAAGGTTGTCTTGTCTTGATCCTCCGGTGCAATTGCTATTTGGTTGTACCATGAATAATCGTCAAGAAAACAGAAGAATTCATTCCCAGCAAGTCTGTCTAACATTTGATCAATGAGCAGGAGTGGGAAGTGGTCCTTTTTAGTGGCCAAATTTAACTTGCGATAATCCATGCAGATTCTCCACCCCGTAGTCGTTCTTGTGGGAATTAATTCATTCTTGTTATTAGTGACGACTGTCATCCCTCCTTTTTTCGGAACGCACTGCACTGGGCTTACCCAGCTGATATCAGATATCGGGTAGATGACACCTGCGTCCAGCCATTTCACTATTTCCTTCTTCATTACTTCCCTTATAGCAAGGTTCAAGCGTCATTGCCTTTCCATCGATCCTGTCTTTCCTTCTTCCAGACGAATCTCGTGCATGCAGTATGAGGGACTGATTCCTCGAATGTCTGCCAAGGTCCATCCTAAAGCCTTTGCGTTATTTCTCAGGATTTGTATAAGTGCATCTTCTTTCTCCTTACTCAGCGAGGCAGAAATGATAATTGGTAACGTGTTGTTACCTCCTAAGTAAGCATACTTGAGGTGCACAGGCAACGACTTTAACTCTAGCACAGGTGGTTCTTCCAAAGATGGCTTAGTGTGTTGTGAAGTTCATTCAGATAACTTGAGTGGTTCAAAATTTGATTCAACTGGAATTGCGGCGCAATCCTCCTCCAACATTGCACCAATTCCAAAATATTTTTCCTCCAGCTCCTTTAGGGGCTCGTGCCAAGGTTCTTCCCACAGTTCCTCAATGTATTGGCAGTTCTCCACATCACATGGGTACTTCAACACATTGAAAACGTTAAACTTCACTTCCTGATCGTCAACTCTGATGGTGAGTTCTCCTTTTTACACATCGATCAACACTTGGCCTATTACGAGAAATGGGCGACCCAAGATGATAGGTACTTCTTTGTCAGCTTCATAATCCAATATAATAAAGTCTGCGGGGAAGATAAACTTGTCCACTTGCACGAGTACATCCTCTATCTTGCCCTCAGGATGCGTTATAGATCTATCGGTCAACTGTAGTGTGATCGTGGTTGGTCTTGCATTGCCAATATCCAACTTTTTAAAGATCGATATGGGCATTAAATTTATGCTCGCCCCTAAATTGCACAGTGCGTTCCCGACCTTCTTCCCTCCTATTGAGCAAGGCAATGTAAAACTCCCAGGGTCCTTCATTTTGGTGGGGATATTGTTTTGAAACAGTGCAATACATTCATACGTTAGCGCAACTGTTTCATTCTCCCCGATCTTCCTTTTATTAGCAAGAATATCCTTGAATAATTTTACATAGCTCGACATCTGTTCCAGAGCTTCTATTAAGGGAATATTAATGTGTAGCCGTCGGTGAACGTCTAGGAACCTCTGGAATTGCTTGCTATCATCTTTCTTCTTCAGCCTGGATGGGAAAGGTGGAGGATCCCGCCTTACCTCTTGTTTTAGTTGGTTGTTTGTTGAGGTCTTGTTCTTGCTGTGTTCATTAGCTAGAGGTTGCGTTGATTTAGAATTCAAGTCTTGAGGAGCTTCATCTTTTGTAGGTGTACTTACTCTTGAACTGATAATTTTTCCACTACTGGTTGATTGGTCATCATCGACAGTTAGATCTATTGGCCTTGTTGTTAGATCTGGTACTGGTAACACAGGGGTTGTTGTTTTACCACTCCTCAATGTCACTACATGACATTGCTCTTTACCTCGTGGCCTCGATGCTCCTGAACTGCTAGGCAGCATACTAGGCGCTTTATTTTTCAACTCAATTGCAAGCTGTTCAATCTGCTCTTCCAAACCTCTAAGGGAATCAACTTGCGTTTGTCTAATTGCCTCGCTCTTTTCGATATAATGCTTCAGTGAAGTCTCCAGAGACGAGGTACTGCAAGAGGCATCATATAAGAACAGTTGGTCATAGGGTGGTATACTTTGAGAGTGACCTAGAATACAGTCCGAATTAGTGAAGACTGGAGGGTTTCCTCGATCCCCTTGATAACTATTCTGATGGAAACTATGGCTTCCCTGGTTGTGATTCCCGTCTCAACTTATAGTTGGGTGATCCCACCAACCAAGGTTGTAGATGTTGCCAAATGACTCATTATAGATAGAATATACGGCCTATTGATTCCACGGGCAGACTTCTGTTGGATGTCCCTCCCCACATTGAATGCAATTCATTGCGGCCACATACGTCAACGCATTAACTTGCGTTGAACCTTGAGAGATATTTCTCTGTTGATTAGCCAACATTTGAAGGAGCGAGGTCATCGTGGTCATTTGATCTATCAGTGTGCTCATTGTATTAGTTGACACATCAACACTTTCTACTCTTTCTTGCTCTAGACCATTTTCCTTCAACTTGGTATCAATCCACTCATCAGAATGTCGCGAGATGCGATCTAATATGCTCTTGGCTTCAGTATATGATTTGTCCATTAATCCTCCTGTTGCGGAGGCATCGGCAACTGCTTGCGTTGATGATCTAAACCATTGTAAAACATCTCCATCAGAATGCTGTCGAGAATCCTGATATGTGGACAACTCTTCATTAATTCTTTGAAACGCACCCAGGCGATGCTTAAAGTTTCATAACCCTTTTGTTCAAAATTCAATACATCCCTCCGTCTCCTTGCATTGACGGCTGGAGAGAAGAATCTATTCATGAACCTGTCAACCAACTGTTCCCACATGTTAATCTCATCTGGCTCTAACGACTGAGCCCACCTCTTTGCTTCATCTTTCAGTGTGAATGGAAAAATATATAACCTAAGTCTTTCTTGAGTCACACCAGGCATGGAGAATGCACTGCACATGTCTACAAAATTCGTCAAATGCGCATGTGGGTCTTCTCCTTGCAATCCTCCAAATTGTCCCACATTCTGAATCATCTGCAGCATAATCGGTCTTATTTCAAAGCTTACATTCTCCTCAACTGTTGGCCTTGAGATTCTTGGTGAGAAGTTATAGAAATCTGGCATCGCATAGTCTCTCATTGGGATGTTGCGGTCAGAAGCAAGAAATATGGAATCTTGCGCAGGCTAATTTTCCCTTTGATTCCCTGCTGGTGCCTCGTTATTATTAGTCATGCTTCTTCACCAATTAATTCAGCCCTGATGTGCTTCCGCGCGAATAATACACTTGATCTCTGGGTCCGCTTAGAATATCTGGATCACTCCAGAGCTCATAAGCCGTTAGACTGCTCTTCGCGATAAACAGCCAGTACAAAGAGATCTGTCCTGCAAAATACCACAAATACACTCAAACAATAACCGTTAACCAGTCCCCGACAACAGCGCCATAAACTTGGAATGCAAAAATTGATTAAGCTACAAGTTCATGCCATAAACTTAATGACATAGATTTTATGCGATGATATGCGATACTACTTCTACATATGTGTTATTAATGAATGTTCTTGTAGTATGCTGTGCGTTGTCACAAGTTTTCTTGCGTTGAAACCAAGTATAATTTCACCGCAAGTTTCTCGGTGTGATCCGAGGTCGAACACAGGGGTTGTTTTAGGTTAATTGCGTTATATTTGTGATATATGCGACCGGGGATTTTGCAAATTAATAAAGGTGTTGTTTGTACATGCGATAAAGTAAATTGTGCAATAAAGTAAAGATAAGTGATAAAAATGTGGTAATAAAGTAAATTGCAATAAAATAAACCTAAGTTATGATGATACAAGTATAGGTTACATGAAACAAGATATTGAGGTTGAGACTGACGGTGAAGAATATACAAAGATCGTGTTATGCAGTGGCAAGGCTTATGTGTGAAACAGAAAGAGAAAGGATAATTAATATAAACAACGTAAGTTTCTTAATTGCGTTAAAGATATAAGTACGGTTCCACTTTCCCTTGGCGTACACCTCTCGGTGATCGACCGCGTTTCCCGCATCTCTGTGGTGAAACAGGGACAAACATAATGAACGCAAGGTTGCTTCCATCTCTGAAAGTACTTCTCTCTTTAGTTAACGCATTCTTCTAACCTTCTCTCGACAGATCAGAATGGCATCTTCACTTCTGCTCTCACATGTGAAGGTTCCGTCTAGCATGCTTTAGCTAAACATCTTTATTTCTTTAGCATAGGTTAAGTTACTTGTTTAATTCATATTAATTACTAAGGGATTAGGAAAACATCGTGGAGAAAGCGATTAATGGAGGAACAGAAATAGACAGAAATGTGGAAATGAAAGTGATCATGATATTTAATTATAAAATCAAGCGTCTGATACATGGTTGTGAATGATTTAGATAAAGAAGATGAAATACAAGTAATGAATAAGAGTTAGAAATAGATACAGAAGAGTGTCAATGTCTTGACACCGATCTGGATGGAGAGATTGCTTGTCAGTTGTAGATGGAGTGAATGGAAGGATGAGCTTCCCTCTCAGGCTTGCTCAACCATTTGAGTTGATCTAGGTATAGAGTTTCACGACGGAGATTTGGAATGATTCGCCCTGAGACTCACCTCTCGGCCTTGTCTTCTTTCTTCCCGGATCTTCATCGATCAGTGCTCAGATCAGCCTCTCTCTCAATAACCTCGTATCAATTATCCCCAGTATCAAGTATATTTTTCAGTGAATTCTTTTAGAGTATTTATAGATGAAATCTTTGACTCTTTGACTTGTGGTCCCCATTGTATTGTTATGGAAATTACGAGAATGGTGGAATAAATATTCCTTCTATTATGCAATCAGTCCGTAAAAAATGCACAACAGTTAGTTGTACACGTGTCAAAATCCTCCGTGATTGCGCTGCTCATTTGCATCTTTGATCGTGTGCTCGCATGCGGTGTTGTTTTTATTACCGCATTTGGTTGAAGTTCAGCTCTGGATCGATTTTCGCATGCGCCGTCATTGCGTTGATCGTCTATTCATTCCTGAATGATGGGCACAATGCGACGTAGATGCGTTAATCTTTCTCTCTTGAGCCATGAGCGCATACGGTGACTAGATTTCCTGCAAAACATACTTGAAATATTCTTTTCTACCATCGCAATGGTGTTAGTGGGTGGGGTTGCGCACACAATCATGCATTAGACATGGCTTAAGCTATACGTTTACGCCCATGCATCAGAGGTCATGCGTCAGAATGAAAATGCGTTACTCTAGTATGCAATGACCATGTGTTCCTATCACAAGTTTTCTTACGCTCGCGCCAAGTATAACATGAATGCAAGTTTCTCGGGTAATCCAAGGTCGAACACAGGGACTTGTCACTCAATAATGCTTATGAAGCAATGCGTTTGAGGCGATGAATAAAAATAAAAAGAAGAAGTTTAATGGATTTACACACTACTCCTACTCCTAACTAAATAGATTGAGCAATAGAAGACTTGAGATGAGAATAGGTAGATACACAACAACCATTAATGCATATTAATGTTTATTATCTTAAATCGCTCGAGTAATCCCAGTTCGTCACATTAACGCATCACACACCTCTTGGTGGTTAGCTGCATGACTATATCTCTATAATAATGGTTGCATTGAACATAAGATTGAGCCTATCTCTAGGAATAATGCATACTTTGCTTTTGTGCGTTCCATCTCTCACCTTCTCAGACAGTTAGACGTGGCTATTTAACTTATAGACAAGCAATGAAACAACCCATAGATAAGCGTTGCTATAGCCTTTCACCAAGCAAAGATGATTAACTCGTTATACTTGCACAACACACACCTCTCGGTGGGTACTACATGCGTCCTATCTCTAGGCTACACGATTAAGTATGTGATTGCCTTTGATAAATAAACGACGAAGGTAAATGATGATAAAGATAAAGATGATGAAGAAAATGGCATTGAAGAAATCAAGAGATACATTGATTACAAAATGTCTTAATATCTTAAGCTAAAATGTAATACAATATAGAGTTTAGAAGAGAAATGAAGGACTCTGCGTCAAGGCTGCCGGTGGTGCTATGGATGAATGGTGGAGATGTCTCTCTCGAGCTCTATCTCCGGCAAAAGCTCCGGTCGTCACTCGGTCTGGTTTGTGGAGGTGAAGAATTCTCACTGAAAATCTAGCTCAAGCTCTCATCTATGATTGCAAACCTCTGCCTTAAGGCAGAAGTTCAGATGTCTTGAAATGAAGGTCCAAAGGGCTATTTATAGAGTTTAAACGCCAACAGCTATCATGATTGCGTTATGGCTCACTGCTACTTTTGTCGCGGTATGGGCATTGTCGCATCGTCTTATCTTGTTGATACTCCCAAAGTATGTGTCCGAGCTTGATTCAGCTGAAGTATCAACGCGTTCTACCCATATTGTGATCTTCTATTATGGCTATCACTCTGTGGCCGCAATCTCCAAGTGATTATCGCATTTACTTGATCACCACAACTTCCATGCCATGGACGCATGCGATCTAACTTTCAGCAGATGCGTTTGTCTTTGCGGTCGCCTGGCTTTAGCGCATGCGTTTGATTCCTGCGATAACCATAAAAATAGACACTTTGGCACGGAGTAACGCATAATATTGGGGTCAGTGAGGATTTAGGTGCTAATCGATGCAAAACTCAATTTTTCGCAAATTCTAAGTATTATCACCGATTTTCTAATTATTACCCTCATAATTCTAAATAAAAGGCTTATAATAACTAGCATTTCTGCTAGTTATCACAGTTCAATTACATCATATATAATCGAACTCCCTCTTGTCAATTTGAACATTTCAAACTGACCCAAAAACTGATTCTCAACTTGTATCCAAGCTACCAAGGGACCTTATGGACCTATGGCTCGAAGCTCCAATGGTACATGAATAGTTGACTAAACTTTTTAGCCACGAGATCCACCATCCGTTAACTGCTAGGAATTCCACTAAAGACCGACAGTTGAACTCTTCTAACCACAAATATATTTCTGTGTCCATCGAATATAACCAATCATTAGTACGATAACCCTTCACAGATGCTCATAAGTACAGCTGGGCCAATTTATCGTTTTGTCCTTGTAGTTACATCTTACTCCTTAAGTACCACTGATCCCTCTAATAAACAATACAACATAGTCTTACTATGTGTGAACACTTCTTAGGCCATGAGAAGGTGTGTGGCACCACGTCATTCAAGCCCTAGGATCAACCCTTAAGGGAGCAATCTATCTACTTACCCTTGGATCGGAGAAGGAGTGAATTTCATCTTGTGTAGCTGCGTTCCCAACTCTCAAATTAGACGTATCCCCAAAGTGGTAGGTTTGAGTTGGCGACCTGGCCACTCGCACCCATGCAAATAAAAAAACCTCCCTCAATGCCAGGAGTTCCCAACTCACTCAGGATTGAGGTCATGTTACCTATTGTCATCCTAGTGAAGTGAAGTATTTGTCATGAACGACGTTATATAACGAGACGTTAATACTTCGTGGTCAGGTCTTATACAAACTCTTTGTATACGATGCCCCTGCTTGCATGTCCCTACATGAATGATCAGGATCAGACCATCTGTGACAACTCACAACACTTGTAACCATTCCATAAAGTGGCCACATCCGTAGCGTTACCAGGATAAGGTTTTCCTCGTATATCCATATACTACAGACCATTTTGGTTATCACTTAAGACATGTTCTACTTGTATGTCACCACATACATGCTTAAGTTACATAATGACCACCAGAGATTTTAGTTTATTGGTTTGTGGTAAAGAAAATAAAACATCCAATGTGCAAAGTCAAGAAGTGAAGAAAATATCATATATACATCACAAGCATTTGTACAAATTGTTTACAAACTACAGGATACGAAACTTTAGGGCATCATCCCCAACAGTGATCTCACTGCCGGACGTCGTCGACCGTGAAGCCGCCGCCAGCCGTCGCTCTCGGTCGTGAAGCCTCACCATCTGCACATCTCAAATTCAGTCGTCTACATGTCCAGTTGATTGTTTATTGAAGCCGCCGCCTACAGCCTCACGTCATCCGTTGATTAAGCTCTCTAGTCATCGGTGGATGTCATTTCTTGCTGGTTTTACATTTTAGGGTAAGAGTTATTTTATTTTGGGCAAGCTTTTAGGGGTTTCTTTGAAGATCTTTGATGCCCATAAAATTTTTGGCACTAATTGGTCATTGCCTATTGAATTTCAGTTTTAGGTTCGAGTTTGAAGGGGGTCAAGTTACTATCTAGCCTTGGTAAGCTCGTTGTTTGGGTGATTTTCCGCATATTTTGGGGTTGGTTGTTGATTTTGTATGAGTTTTATTTAGATTTGGAAACTCGTTGACTTATGGTTTGTTTTTTGTTGTTCATGGGCCTTCGATGTCAGACTCAAGTTTGGGGGGAATTTTGAAATTTTATTTCAAGCTGTCTGTCATTATTAAGTGTTTAATTGGCGGTTTGGGGACAAATTCTAGCTAGGCCAAAAGTAGATTGGCTTACCTATTTGTTTGGGCTTACTCGAGGTAAGTAATTTACTATCAGTTTGCCCTCGAATCCAACTGTTAAGATTGATTTTTATACATATATTGATTTTAATTTTATTATTTTTTGAATAATTTATTATCCAACAACTATTAAAAATAGTTTCTTAACACTTTGAAAAGAAAATTTTCATTATCTAAATTGAAATTGAGTTTTTAATTTTAATTCAATATATGAAAATAGTTAAATAAGATTTAAATAAGATTCTTATGTATTTATATTTTACTTTTTTTAAAAAACAAAATTTTAAATAAATAATCTGAGTAATCTGAATCAATCCAACTTAAATATTTCATAGTTGGACCGAGTCATTTTTTAATAATAATTATTTGGGTTGAAGATATTTACCAGTCGAATAATTGAATTAGATCTAAGAGGTTTTTCATTCCAATCTAACAAACCCTTTATTGAACAAAGAAAGTTACAAAAGTGATTACCTTTAAAGAAATAAAGAAAAACCTAGCAAAGATCAGAAGTGTCCAATGAAATTTTATCCCAAAAACCAAAATTCATAATTCCGAAACTAACCCTTTCTCTCTCCTTCAAAATTCAACGCAAAACACATCATTTCATAACAGGTAAAACTCCGTGAAACTCCATTTTCATCGCTCCACATTCTCACAGAGCGAAGAAAACCAATGGAGCGCAGTTTTCTATACAAGGAATTAGCTCCTCTTGCCGGAATGATCGCCGCCGAGTGCGCCACCGTCGGCTCAAACACCGTCTACAAAGCCATTAGCGGCCATGATATCAGCTTCTATGTCTTCACCTTCTACACTTGTCTCGCCGCCTCTCTCGTTCTTCTTCCTTTCGCCTTAATCTTCCGCAGGTATCCAATTGTTCCAATTCGATTGTTGTTCGTTGGCGCATTTTGCCCTAATTTTTTTTTTCCGATTGGAGTTTTTCAGATCTGGCGTTTTTCCGTCCGATAAGTTGTCATTCTTCCTCAGATTGATCAGCCTATCGGCGATGGGGTATGAATTGTGATTAATTGAAGATTTAGGGTTTGGACTTGGATTTTATGTGATTGATATTGTTTGATTGTTTGATTGTGATTGAAGAGTTGGATGTCAGCTATTTTCGTATAAAGGATTGGAGTATAGTTCGCCGACGCTTGCTTCCGCCATTAGCAATCTCATTCCTGCTCTTACTTTTATCTTGGCAGTTCTCTTTGGGTATTTTCTTTTTCTTCTCCCCCGCATATAACTTCATATTTCTTTTTCTAATAAGAAGAATTATAATTTTAATGTGCAAGTTTAGAAAAATATGTGTTTAGTTAGTTTCTAAGGGGGCATTTAGATAAGAAATTGTCTTAGGTCATGATAATTAGGATTATAATATCCTGATCAAATAGGTTTATTCTTATAAATTTGAAGATTAAAAAGGGATATTTTTAAAATTCAGGCACCCAACTCATCTTTTTCAAAATTTGAGAACTAAAAAAATAATTTATTTAATATTATATTTTATAAGCACGTGACGTGAATAGAAAAAAATATCTTAAAGTTAACAAGTTTGGTAGGGGAAAAAATAATTTTAAATTCTTTATCTTATTTGGCACAAAATTATTAGAAATAAGTTCCTTGGATGGTAGCTGAAAAAAAGTATATATATGAATTGATATAATAAAATAGGCTTTAATTTTGACTTAAAGTTAAAAAAGATCATTTTATTAGGAAAATTTGTTAATGTAAAAAACGATTTTTATTAAGGGTGCTAAAAAAAACATGATTTTTTATTCTCTTTCATGTAATACAGATAATCAATAGTGGAATTCATTTATAATCTATTGTAGGTATTTGAAATTCTTCAAAATTTTGAACAAGAATACACAACATTCAAGTTTAAAAACCTTTTTAAACACAGTTATATTTCCTTTCACAAAAAGGGAAAAAAAATCCATTTTAAGACAAATCTTTAGTTTTATTTTCTTATTTTATTTTTAAAATTTTTGAGTTTGGAAGATTTAAACCTAAATTTTAATTTAAATACCTTAATCAGTTGAACTATCTACCAGTCATGTGTTAAATTTTTGTGGCCTCATATTCATTATCCTTTTTATTTTTCATTATTTTTTAGTACATAGATAGATGATCAAATGATAATTACATGGCATACCCTTTTTTTCCTTGATAATTATTTTTTTTACCTTAATTAGTGGTTTTCTTAGGACGGTTTTCAAATAAAAAAAAAATTAACCAACTTATTTATAAATAGCAAAATGTCAATATTTATCAGTAAAGATAACGATAGGCTTTTAGCACTGACTGATAGAAGTCTATGCAATCTATCATTAATTGATAATAAAATTTTATTATACTTAAAAATATTTTTTAGCAATGTTACCATTTAAATACAATTACCTTTTTAAAGGGTGCCACAATGTGCTGTATAAATGTTTCCAATAAAATTCTATTGACGTCTGTAACAAATTTCAATTTTGTCCGGAACTAAGGAAAAAAAAATCGAGTGGCCAATCTCAGCTTTAATCTATAGATAAGTGCAAATTA
Source organism: Benincasa hispida (assembly GCF_027475165.1). Taxonomy (NCBI): domain Eukaryota; kingdom Viridiplantae; phylum Streptophyta; class Magnoliopsida; order Cucurbitales; family Cucurbitaceae; genus Benincasa; species Benincasa hispida. The sequence continues at coordinate 89,843,167 of NC_143488.1, read as the reverse complement.
TCCTTTTAAAAGTTAATGATTTGATTATAATTTTCACCATAAAAAAAAAAAAAGAAAAGAAAAGAAAAGAAAAAACCAAATGTCCATATGATAAAAAATCAAAATTGTATTTTACCAAGTTTCTTTTTCACTCATTTGTATCAATATCAACGTAGTTCAATTGGTTAAATCATATATTCTTAGTTAAGACATATACGCATAATCAAGTCAAAAGTTTAATTTTTCTCCACATATTATAGAATTAGGAAAAAAATCATCTTGTACCATTTGACTTATTTGTTAATAATTCTTGTTAAACACCATTTTGGTTTAGTATTTTGAATTTTATTTTATTTTTAAAAAATATAAACAGGCACAGTTTGTTTGAACTCTGAAGTTAGTTTTCATTTTATTTGGCCAAGCATAAGAATAAGAACACACAATAATTTTGAGCTTATTCTATTTTAATCTTTAAAGGTCCAAATTTAACCTTTATATGTTCTAATAAATCTTAAAAAGGGTTAGTTTGAAGTTAATTTTCATTTAACTTGCCCAAAAAAAAAAAAAAAATAAATAGAAAAGGTAATACAAGTTAGTTTAAACTTTTAAGTTTGTGTTTAAGAAATTCTTACAACTTTAATTTTCAATGTTGAGTGTAATAGAACCAAGTTTATCCAATAATAAGTGTATGAATTTTCAATTTTGTGTCTCACAGATATTCAATTTTTTTTAAAAAAATTAAATAAGATATTAGATATAAATTTTAAATTTTTATCTAATAGAACTCTACACTTTTAATTTAGTGTTTAGTATGTCTATAGATTTTATAAAATGTCAAATAAGTCAAGGACATGTTAGATACAATCTAAAACTCAAAATTTATTGAGCACAAAATTTAGTGTGTAATTGCTTTTGTAAATATATCAATTTACACTTTCCTCTAGTTTTATTTGACAAATACAATGTGAAATTTATTAATTTTCACAAATAAATCAATTTAGATATTTATTTACAAATATATTTTTTTAAATTGTATTAATTTTCAAATATGTGTATACTTCTTTAAATCTCATTTTTACATCATGGTCGATTCTAAGAAAATTCTTCGAAGTCTAAAATGGATTGTGCTTCTCTTGATATTAAAGTTTAAATCATCGCATCTTCATTTGTTTTAGAAGATGGAAAAAAAACAAAAAACCTTTAAATTTTAGATTTCTGATACTGTTGACATTTTCCCCCCTTCTTTCATATTGCTTGGTGACAAAATCATGACATGTCTCATGCTTAGGTGGTTTATTTTCCACGTAGTAAGCGTTAGAATTTAGATATCCATAAGAAAAATATTGCTTCAAATATTTAAATTTTGAATTCATAATTGTTATTTAGAGGAGCAAAGTCTAACACAAAAATAGTTAACCGGTGGATAATCATTTGATATTTTATTTTTAATTTTAAAAATTTAGACTTGTTTTCCAACTATTTTTTATTCATAATTTTTATACGTCCTAATTAAACATATGATTTTTTAGCTAATTTTTTTTAAAAAATAAATTTCTAAAAACTACTCTTTTTTTTAGTTTTTAAATTTTGACTTTAATTTTGGAAATACTCTTAAAATATAGTCAATAAAACATAGAAACTAATAGATTTAAATGGTATCTATAGACTTAATTTTTAAAAATAAAAAACTTAAAATCAAATGATTATCAAACTTGTTTTAATTTTTCTTATATGTAAATATATATTTTTGTTTCTATCTCAAAAAAAAAAAAAGTATTTTTGTTTCTCCTGTACGCTTTTATAAATAATGTTTACTGGAATTGTTATTTTGTATAATTTTAATATAGAATATTAAAATTATATGTGTATGTATGTATAGTATTCAAGAGAATAAAATATTTCTACAAAAATATTCTATATAAGATTTCTACAAAAATATTCTATATAAGTTTTTTTTCCAAAAGAAATTAAGCAAAGATTCCGTACAAATTAATAGTGTAGGGTAGGTATGAATTTTTTAGATTTTACTTCATAATTATTTTTAATTAATTAAATAAAGTTAATGCCAATGATCACACTAATTATTATCGGAAACTCAAGGGTAAAGATGTAAAATATTAAAATCTAAGGACCAAATGAAAATAAAATTTAAATTGTAATCTTTTAAAAATTAGGAACTAAATGAATGTCAAATGTAAAAATTAGGATAAAAGCGAGTAATATTTTAAAATTTAGTGAGCAAATAAAAATTAGACCCAAAATGTAATGACCAAAACATATTTTCCGAAAAGAAAATTCTCCACTATCCACATTTCAAAAAGATTAATACCCATTTATAATTTTTTGGTTATATTAAATTGTCATAAAAGTTAGAGATTTCATTTTTTCCATTCTCCGTATTGTTGGACGCACAAAAATTAAAATCATAAACTTATTCTTAATCTCTTGATTAAAGGTTCAAATATTCACTTTTTGGAAAAAAAAAAAAAAAGCAATCACAGAAGTACAATTTCTTTAAAATTTATTTAAGGTCTAAACCCATATAAATTTGCTTTGGTATAGGATGGAGAAACTAGCTTTGAGAAGCTCAAGCAGCATAGCCAAAATCGTTGGCTCGACAGTCTCCATAACAGGTGCGTTAGTAGTGGTTCTTTATAAAGGTCCAATCATCCTATCAAACCCATTTTCTAGGCCAACAAGATTGAATCTTCCTCCTCGTCCTTTGGGCTCTTCCCAACCAAATTGGATCATGGGTGGCCTCTGCTTTTTTGCTCAGTACCTTCTCAACTCTTTCTGGTACATTGTTCTGGTAATTTTCCTCCCATTTATCCAACCTCCAGCTGTTCTTGTGAAAAACCTTTGCATATATAATATCAAGACATTATCCAACTAGTTGAATGTTCGTTTCTTAATAAGTATATGAGAAATCTGTATCACTTGAGCTAGTTTCTAGGTTGAGAAAGACTCCTTTGACACTGACAAGTGGTTTCACAACTAAGATTATGGAAACTCGCGCAATAGTCCATTTGAGACTGATTGAGTTGGTATTGGTGGCGAGACAACGTAAAATCTGATCCTGAGAAGCACCTAACACTTTAATTTGGGTAATGTCTTTGTCCAACATGCGTTAGACACTCAAGTCTTTGTTGGACACATGTCGTGCACTTATTAGCACAAGAGATATATGTCAGACATAAGTTTTGAAGCAAATATGGGTCTGAAACTTATCACGCACATGTTGAACCATTGTTAGGCATGGTAAATAGTCCTAAATAGTAACATAAGACAAAAGTAAAAACTTCCTTGTATAATATATATCTAATGAAGTCTTTGCTGTCTCTTGTCTCTGATTTATAGAAAATGATGTGTCACATGTTTGTATAGTGTTCTATGTCTTCTTATTTGTATCTGTACTTCTTAGTCTGATCTTTTATAGACTAATATGTTTTGTTGCGTGGTAAACATTATATATAAGTAGTCAAATACTTTGTATATATTCTAATGATGTTTGGGTTAGCATATATTAGTTCTAAAAGGGGTTGGAGTTAGTCTGATCTTTTATAGACTAATATGTTTTGTTGCGTGGTAAACATTATAATGGAGAATGACAGTAGTGATACAAATGTTATTTACAGACCCAGACGATGAGCATATATCCAGATGAACTAGTTGTGGTGTGCTTATTCTATGTGTTTGAGGTGATAATAGCTGCACCAATATGCCTATTAGCCGAAGTCAACATGGGTGCTTGGAAGCTGAAAAATAGTCTGGAAGTGGTTGCTGTTTTAAACTCGGTAAGAAGAGAAATGATTTGAATTTTGGTGAGAGAAGAAGAGAGATTGTGTGGTTGGTTTAAAATGTGGAGTTTCTTTTTGTTGGTGTATTGTATATTGATAGGGATGTGTGGGTCAATCCTTCGTCTCTGCAATCCACACATGGGGTGTACATGTCAAAGGGCCTGTTTATGTATCAAGTTTCAGGCCACTCTCAATTGCCATTGCTGCTGCTACAGGTGTTATTTTCCTTGGGGATGATCTTCATCTTGGAAGGTGCATCTCTCTCTCTCTCTCTTTCTCTGTGTGTGGTCTGTGCATTATTATTTTGAGTCATATGGAAAATATAAATATGCAATGTTGTATATGGTAGAAATAGGAGTTTAATAAAGTAATCACAAATAAAACTTTTTCTTTTGGGTAAGAAACCAAATTTTCATTGAGCAAGGGAGGGACTCCAATCCAGACGGAATCAAATCAAGATCATAATTACAAACAGGCCTAGTGCGTCAATGCCCACAAATAGGCATTTTTCCTCACCACCTCCCAAACTTCACCACATGACCTCTCCACCCTTCTAAAGAATCTAGTGTTTCTTGATCTCACGCCCCACAAAATAGCAAAAAAAAAAAAAAAACCTAGAATGCCACAAAACTTTGTCCTTTCAGAAAGATGAACTTAGGAGCACCTCCTCTATCATAACATAATCTTTCAGATGTCATGCAAAACATAAACTCATCGAGTTCGGTCATCGAGACTAGAGAGTCTAAACAAACCGACAACACCACAAGGAACTGAGTTGAAACTTTTTAAACATTAGAGGCTAATTTTTTCATTATAAAAAAAATCAAACATTAGATATATGTATATTTAACCTTCCCAAAACTTTGATATTGCGTAGCTTAAACCCACCTGATTTTTCTTTTGATTTCACCAAAAAGCCTCACACTTGAGACTATATTTATATCTCAAGCCTACTTTCTTTTTCCGAAAAGAGAGATGAATTGGTTCATATTGTCTGGCAACTAAAATGCATATTTTTTATGTAGTATTTCAATGGAAACATCCATTAGGCTAAGTCAAAGAAAAATATCTATTTTAGTTCTTGGTTTCATTATCTGAAAAAGAATAGCAACTCAAATTTTCTTCACTACACGGGAAATTATGCTTCAAACACTGGGTTTGTGTAGTAAAATGAAGTGAAAAGGATTCAAGTCTTATTCAATTTTTGCTTGTCTGGCAGTATAATTGGAGCAATGATAATAGCAAGTGGATTTTACTCTATAATGTGGGGGAAAATAAAAGAAGAGGACTTGAAGGGACAGGATGGTTTCTCAAGCTTGGAGTCTTCATCCAAAGATAAGATTCCATTGTTGAAAAGCTGTAAAGTTCAAGATGACTAAGGCATTTTGTGAATATACATAGAAACCTGCTGTCTGTTTTGCAACAATGTATTTTGATCCAAGTTGTCAATTTTTGGTTTTTTGGGAATTGAATCATCATCTATTCAATTGTAGATAGCAATTAGCATATTGAACCAAATATTCTTACATGTATAGTAAGTTTTATGTTTAATTGTTTCTTCTATGTTTGGAATGACTTTTCAAGCCCTTCAAATCACTCCATATAAGTATTTATTTTGAAATTTTAATTTAGTTTATGAATTTGACAGTAAAAAGGTGATGCATGATCAGGAGCAAAGTACTTGCTAAAATCTTAGATCTATATGCTTTCAATTATTATTATCACACAGATTTAAATCTTTATATTTATGTGCCTTCAACTAGTTAGTGAATTATAGTTTGTACTAAAGGTCAAATTAAAGGTTCAATTTTAATCCTCATATATTGTTGAACTAGAAAAAAAACCTTTCAAACCGTAGGATCTCAAAACTCACAAATCATTTCTTCTTGTAAAAACTCTAAGATTGAAAATAATAGCAAAAACAATCCCAACTATAGAGATTGAAGGTGATCAACCGAATGTGTATGAATGATAAATATGCAATTCAATGTGGGAAGCATACACTATTAATAAGTAGTAGACTTAGGAGTATTCCAAGTATGGTATCCCACGAGATTTGATTTACATAGGTTTTGTTTAGAAACAATGCAAATAATGAAACCAAGGGTGACCAATTAAATAAATGGCGATATAAATGGCGATAAGTTCTAGTGTTGAATGAAAACAGTAAACAATAGTTAATAAATAGGAAATTCAATTTAGTTTCAACCAAAAGAGGCTTATGTCTTGGGCGCTATGTGGCCGCTCAGGTCGACGGTAACTCACATTGAGGAGCAAATAAAATCAAATTATAATATAAAAGTGGAAAATTAGGAAATTAAGTGAATTTTTTTCACCATTTTTTTTTATTTTTCACCAAAGTTACATCTCAACAAAATCCACAAAAATCAATAATTATAGTAGGATGTGGAACGACTTGAATACTAAATATGTGTAGTCATAAGACATAAACATTTTGGTATTAGATACATGGATAATATACACTATGACACACTGTGCAATGGAAGATAAGACGGTTGGTCTTTTAGGACACTAGGTGTGGACATCTACTTTTGCTTATATATTTATAACAATAAGCTTTTTTCTTGGAAGAGCATATTTTTTCTTTACTTTATCCACCACAGAGTTCAAATACATGCTCCTTAAGAGGTGTCCGACCGGCCCAAGGAACCGAGAGAGTGGAGTTGTGAACATAACATAGCCTACAAAAAAATTAGAAGTTAGAAATAAAAAAAAATACTATTATCAAGTTAATTAAGTGACCAATATTGTTTTAACAAAAATATTATATAACTCTTTCTAAAAATCTTACCTTTTTTGTTACTGTTATTAAATTATATAGCTGCTAATGTATCTGCTTATAACAAATATAAACTTTTCCAATGGATTAATTTAAACCTATTTGATAATTTCTCTCAAAAAGAAAAGAAAAGAAAAGGAAAACCCTATTTGGTAAGGCCTTTGTAATATTTATCTATATATATTTTTTAGAATAGGTGATATTATTATACTATAAGGGGGATCCCATAGCCTAGGATCAAGGCATCAAAGTAATAAAGTACAAGCAAAGATAGGGCAAACAAACCAAAACAAAGCTTACAAGATAAGACCAGAACAAAACCAACACATAAAAGTAAACTCGCAAACCACTAGGGAGAAAGCCAGAGAAAAGAACCTAAAACCCCACAAACTAGGGACAACAGCAAAACAAAGAAGAACGTAAAGATAAAAAAGAAACAACATTTGTAAACACATTAGATAAGACCAAGAAGATCAACCGGCCAGGAAGTAGCACGAGCACGAATCGTAGAGATCATAAGTTGAACCAGAGCTGGCACCGACCTCGGTCGACCTCCATGCAGCCACCGGTTACGCTCCTGCCAGATGTAGTATCTGGAAGCATACCAGAAGACATGAAACAATTTACTACGCACCTCTTTACTGTGAAACCCAGATTTTCATTATTCCTACTTAAGTAGGTGGTTAAGGAAATTAACTAAGAAAAAATTAAATCCTATGTTGAAGTAAAGGAAATTTCTAGGTGTTGAATAGATTTTCCTTGAGTAGCTTTAAGTTAAGCTTAAATCCCTGAAAATTGACTAAGTGTTGGACTAGGTATTGCTATGTGAGTAGCTTTGAGTTAAGTTTAAAGTCCTGAAAATTGACTAAGTGTTGGACTAGGCATTGCTATGCATTGGCCACAAGATCTTGGAAAGAGTACTTGGGTAAAGGAAAAATTTGGAAATTTGGCTAAGTATAGAAAGTTGTGTTGATGCGTTGGAAGGGACCAATGCATTGGAAGAAGTTGTGTTGATGCGTTGGAAGGGTTCTTGGTGATGGCATGCAGTTGAAGTAAGGAAAATGGAAGTGATACATTGAACATCCAAGAGTTTGTGGACGCATATGAAGGATGAACTCATGGAGGATGTCATCCGGACATGTGGCTTGTTAGGAAGAATTCTTAAGCCTTAAGTAAAAGAGGTGGTAGCATAAGAAGACATACAAAGTTAAGGGCCATGCATTGGTGAAAGGAGAAGAAGACACATTGGGTTGTGCTGATGCAAGATTGCGTTGATGGTGTAAGGAAGAGACACTTGGTCATGCGGCCAAGTAGGAGGTGTCGGACATGGAGCAATCTTGGACGCCTATAAATAGAACCAAAGACTTCATTCTTTAGATCACAACTCAAAATACATTTAAGAAGAGTGGAAAAGTTGAGGAAACCTTGCGTTGAGAGTAAAATCCATGCGTTGGACATAGAAGTTCAAAGAGGATGCATTGGACAGTGAAGTCTGGAAAGCAGCATCAATTTGGGACGAGGAGTTCTCTTAGAATACTCGTGCGATTGATGTGATTTCAAAGCCATATGAAAGATAAAGGAGTCTAGTTTTTATGGTGGGGCTGCTGGAGAAGAAGCTTCAAGTAATCGGGCTGGAGAATGAGGAAAACACAGAGGGGTCGAGCTGTCGGGTAAGTTGGGCAAGTCTTAATATTTTAATGATTCTGGCCAAACCACGAGGATTCTGAGCTAAGATTTTAGGGTAAGATTCATGAGACATTTTAGAGCATATTTGTAGAAGGAAGTATCTCTAGATAAAGCCTATGACTATGAGTAATCTGAGCTTTAATTTGAATATGGATTTTAGGGTTCAAAAGGGAGCCCGAGGTGACAAAGGAACTTCTAGAGAGGAAGGTTCCTAAATTATCAAGGTGAGTGACTAAAATGTTTTCAATGTTTTAAGAAACCATGTGCTAAAGAAAGATCTTTCAGATAAAGATATGTTTTCTAAGTTTTATTAAAGAAAGTTATTTTATGACTAGTTTTACTTAAAACTCGATACCGAAGGACATTTGAGAAGGTATCCGAGTAGCTCGATACTGAAGGACACAGTTGAGAAGGTATCTGAGCAAAAGTACCCAAGTGTGGGTAGTTCTTTTGATAAAAATCAGTTTTCTGGTCACTCACTGGGCTTTATAGCTCATGCTTTCCAAATATTTTTCCTTTTCCCAGGTAGCAAAAGGTGAGGAGTTCCAGGGTGCTACTAAGGTCAAAGTCTGCCACGTGCCACGGTTACACTCCCGGAGGGTTTTACGATTGTTGTTGTAAACTTTGTTGTTAAGTCTTTGAGTTGTATAAACGTTACATTGTTGTAATATAAGATAGGCCTACTTAATCAGTTGATTGTTGAATTTATTCATTGGTATTAGAGTTATTTCCGTAAGAGTTATTAGGCAGTAAGTGTCAACAAAAGGGTTGATACCTGGTGTAGTCACGCCCTTTCCCAGGCTTGGAGGGTGGTCTAGGGCAGGTTGTAACACTTACCCGACCCCACTCGGCACAACCAACTCAACTCTACATCCCAACCTGCCACGATGCGACAAACTCAACTAACGCAATACCCTAGACCATATCTCTTTCCCAAACCCACATTCAAAAAATAAATGATCCCGCGATTCCATACCTCCCCCACACAGAAGTTACCCCCCTCTGACAACACACCCCAACTTCTTAACTAATTCCGTGTACTCAACCTGTCCTTCACAACTAACCACGCACAGAAGGAGTGACATGGAATATCACCCCCCGCCCACAAAATACCAGCCCAAGACACCCTAGGACAACAAGGACGCAAATTCTCCCACGCACTAGTGATAGAAAAATGACCACTAGCATCCGGAACCCAAACCCAATAATCCTCCCTTCTCACCCTAGGCCCCACTGCCTGAATAAGACCCTAAATCTCAAGTAGTTCCCAAGACACTGTAGGCCACCTCCAACCTCCCTCACCATCCATGAACTCCAACAACTGCACCTCTGATGCGCTTTGTTATGCGATGAAATAATGGAGTAGAATGCGATGGAGGAATATGCATTTTGCATGCAAGTTTTCTCAGCAAGATCCAAGTATAAATCCTACTGAGTTGGCTAGTAAGCCTAGGGTCGAACACAGGGACTAAGGAAAATAGTATGCGATGGTAATTTTAGATCACTTTTCGGTAACAAATAAATCAAGGGGGTGGTTGGTTTGTTGTTTACAGTATAAAGTGTATGCAGCGGAGTTTAGAAAAGAGTTAATAATACGAAAGATGCGATGAGTATGCGGGGGAACGGGTTGAGAAAGGGTTTAGCTAACACTTCCTAGGATTGCGTTCATGTTATGCAATCATGCTACATACATACAATAACAAATCCTCTCTCAATGCAAATGCTACAGCTTCTAGTTTTAGAATGCATGCGATGTATGCGATGATGTCTATAGGACTTACATCTAAGCCTCCATTCTTGTCTATGCGATGACGAATGACACACACATATACAAGGAGACCGCATACTACCATAACCTATCTCTAGGGTGCATGCGATGCATGTTGGCAAACAAAGCTTATCTCTAAGTCTCTATCTCTTGCTTATACAGATCTATTCTTGTTCTCTCGAGTTTAGATTCTAACCTAGCTCTCTCAAGTCTTAGGTTCTTTCTTTAGACTCTCTCTCGAGTAGCTCTAAAGGTTGATGGGTGATGCGTTATTTTATGATGTGAAATTATGGAGGAAATGCAGTGATGGAATTGCATTGAGCAATCAAGTTTTCTCAGTAGAATCCAAGTATAAACCCCACTGAGTTTCCTGGTAAGTCCAGGGTCGAACTCAAGGACTTGGAAAACAATATGCGGTGGCAATTTCTTGGAAGACTTTGCGGTAACCGGTAACTTAAATAGTTGTTTGGTTTTGTTGATTGCGGTAATGAAAAAATAAACAAATGCTGCGGATTTGAGGAAAGTTTGATTATGTGATAGATGCACTGAGTATGCAGATGAACAGGTTGAGAAGGTGTTTAGCTAGCGTTACTTGGGAATGCATCAGACTATGCAATCATGCTACACCCATGCACAGCAAGTCATTTTCCAATACAAATACGGTGCTCATAAGTCTAGGATGCATGTGTTGAATGCAAAAGTGTCCATAGAGCTTATTCCTAAGTCTTTACTCTTTTCCTATGCGATGATGCAAGATGCACAAGGGCAAGGTGACCGCACACAATCATATCCTATCTCTAGGATGCATGATACATTAATAGCAAACAGTGCTTATTCCTAAGCTTCTATCTCTTGATTATGCATTCTAATCTAACTCTCCCGAGCCTAGATTCTAACCTGACTTTTCCAAGCCTAGATTCTATCCTTAGACTACCTTTCCGAGTATCTCTAATGGATGAATGATGCATATATAATACAAGATAATCGCATAGAATGAAGATCCCCAGTTATGCGAGCTAAATGCTTCTCAACACATTCAACAGTTTTAGCTACTCATGTGTGATAAACAGAGAATGAACAGATATAGAGAAGTAAATTCCATTTCTATAAAAGAGTTTGAATACACAATAACAATGGAAGATAAAGGTAGAGAGTCTGGTAGCAATCCCTTACTGCCTAAGGCTTTTACACCGGCAACTCTATTTAGTTCAAAAGATATTCCTTCTTCTGCAGGAGTTGGCCCTCTCTCTGAGCTTGAAGCTTCCGGCGCTCTCCCAAGCTTACCGGAACGATCTGTCGGCACAACCTCCTTCTCTCGCTTCCGCCTTAAAACAAAAGAAAATCTAAGAACAAGGCTAAACTATGAACAGAACTTGTGAAGTCGTGAGCAGCTCCCTCCCCCCCCCCCCCCCCCCCCCTCTTTTGAAGGTTGCCTTTGGTATTTATAGAGCTTCGGGGTGAAGGGCGGCTTCTCTCTTATGATTGCACAGATGGGATAGCTTTAATTTCCTGACTGATGTGCTAAATATTTGTCACCAAAAAGCTGAATGTACTTGTTATCGTTAGCGGCTGTCAACTTAATTCGGATTCGACCATCGTCAGCTTTCTGTCCCATCGTTATTAATTATGCCTTTCACCCAGATGCGCCCACCAAGTTGCGCTGGCTCCATGCGGCAATCTGACAATCGTAGAATGTTGTATAATGCAATGCATGTTCATGCCATAAACTTGTAAACGCAAAATGTATTCTTATGTGTCATAAACTTGTAACGACATAGATTTTATGTGATGATATGTGATACTACTTCTAGATATGCGTTATTAACAAATGTTCTTGTAGTATGCTGTGCGTTGTCACAAGTTTCCTTGTGTTGAAACCAAGTATAATTTCACTGCAGGTTTCTCGGTATGATCCGAGGTCGAACACAGGGACTATTTTAGGTTATTGCGTTATGCTTGTGATATATGTGACTAGGGGTTTTTCAAATTAATAAAAGAGTTTGTGTACAAGAATTTAAACATGCGATAAAGTAAAGTAAAGTGGTAAAAATGCGATAATAACATAAATCTCTATTCTGATCGAGGCTGGTAGAAATTCCTTGCTGACCGAGGCTTTTTACACTGAATCTCTATTCTGATCTATAAATATTCCCGCTTCCACGGGCGTCGACCCTCTCTCTGTCTTGGAGCTTCCGGTGCTTTCCCAAGCTTGTCGGAACGATCTATTGGCACACCTTCTTCCTCGCGTCCGCCTTAAAATAAAGGAAGACTATGGACAAAGATGCGAACTTGTAAAATGATGAAATAATCGACTGCTTAACCCCTTCTCTGAAGAATGCACTTGGTATTTATAGGGCATCAAAGGTGAAAGGCGACTTCTCTCTCGTGGTTGTATAGATGGGACAGCTTTAATTCCTGACTGATGCGATGGATAATTGTCATCGGTAAAGCTGGATGCACTTTGTGACCGTTATCGGCTTTCAACTTAATTTGGATCCAACTGCCATCAGTTTTCTATCTCATCGATCTGAATTGTCCTTTCATCCGGATGCGCCCACCATGTTGCGGTGATTTTTCTTGGGTGAATGTTTGCGAGCATGATCAACGCAAAGTCTTGCGGTGAAGTTGCGCTCGACCAATGTATTCCTATGATTGCATTCTTTGCATTGCGTTAACACATTATTCCGCACAAAATATAAAAATCAACTGCTCTAATGTATTGGACGCATGTGACCGCAATATTATAGAATTTATGCTTAATGGACGCAATTTAACATATTTCATCAACGCAATCCAACATTGTTTAAGGATTCAGCACTATGATAACGTGCATTTCTACCCGTTATCACACTCCCAAATTTAAACAATGCTTGTCCTCAAGCATAAACTAAAGATTCCTTTAGCAAGTTAGCCGTAAAGTTCTTTCCCTAGATTTCTCAAGGATACTTCGTTCAAATCCTATATGTTAGAATTTTCTTAAGTCTTATTCAAATTTCTTCACTAAAATACTTCTAAGACTTAGGGATTACAAGCTTAACTTTCAAAAGGACTTTACTGAATTCCGGAACATCACATGATTTATTTCAAAAAGAAAATTTTCCACCATGGTGTCAAATGATTTCTCCTTGCACAAAAATTTTCTTCATTGCTATTTTTTTCTGACCTTGCGTTGATCTGAGTGTCTTGCCTTCGTTTTGGCTTGCCCCCACGGGTGTCCTGCGGACATTCAACTACGAGCAATGCACTCTTTCTTAGACTAAACTCATACCAATTTGGCAGTGGAGTTGTGGTCATTTATTTATGTGTTGATCCTGGTGACTTACTTTCATTTTGGCTTGCCCTCACGTGTGTCATGCGGACATCCAACTACAGGTAAGTGTCTTTCACAACTCAACTCTTATCAACATGGGTTCCCCATTGCGTTGACAGTGGAGTTGTTATTTTCAATTTTTTTTATTTTTTATAGCAAGGTCAAAAATAAATACCATAAATACCTCACCCCCAAATTTAAAATAAGGCAATGTCCTCATTGCCAAAAGAAATTAAAATAAGTCATGCGATGGTCATAGAATGCATTGTAAAGAGAGTTTGAAAGAAAGCTAGCAAACTCCTAACTTCTAGAAATATGATGGTCAGAGAATGCGTTGTAAAGAGAGTTTGAAAGAAAGCTAGCAAACACCTAACTTCTAGAAATATTTCATGAGGTGACTACCTTAAGATTTAAGTTGACTCTAGTATAGACGAAAGAGATAGAAGCATATTTTTCATCATTGAAATCATACTTGGTGAAGAAACAACATGCGTCAAACTACTAAATTTATCTACTCGGCAAATGATTGTGGTAATCAGGAAGGATGCAAGGATAAAACTTTGAAAAATAACATGCAATGTGATAGCGCAAAATTTGAAATAAAGATAAAGAAGAGTACACTCCCAAACTTTGCGTTATCGCCCGCATTGAGTAGTGATGCATCCATCCTTGCAGCGATCTTTGCTTCTGTGGATTGCGGTGATGGAACCAGAATATTTGCTTCGTCTTACAGTATCTCCGCAATCTTGTGCCTTAATCCTTATAAACAGATAAAGAGAGGGTCAAATGATTTCAAAACAAAATACCATGTTTTTTTTAGAGGGAAAAAAAAAAAGTAAAATACAGCTAGTAGTAGCGTGACGAAGAGTTAAATGTTCAAGGGTTGAGTAAGGGATAGTCTGGGTTTTTCAACTTTGCAAAGGCTGTTTCTGGCTGAAAATCTCCTCTACAATATGCTTTGATGTTCGACTGCCATCCTCGGTGATTAGTTCAACCGCATCATGTGGAAATACTTCTTTGATGATGAAGGGGACCGGACCAGCGTGATTTTAATTTTCCTGGGAAGAGCCGCAATCTTGAATTGAAGAGTAAGGCCTTCTACCCGATTTGGAGGTTTCTAGCACATATGCGTTGATCATGCTAGCGCTTGGTGCACTCTTTATAAATTTTTGCATTTTCATATGCGTTGTTCCTCCACTCTTCTAGCTTGACCAGTTGCACTTTTCACGCTTCCCCTGCTTTCTTCAAATCGAAATTCAGTTTCTTGACTGCCCACAATGCTTTATATTCTAGCTCCAAAGGCAAGTGACACGCCTTGTCGAATACCAACACATAAGAGGACATACCTATAGGTGTTTTAAATGCAGTCCGGTATGCCCATAACGCATCATCAAGCTTCATTGCCCAATCCTTCAGTGAAGGTTTGACTACCTTCTCAAGTATCAATTTAATTTCCCGATTGGACACTTTAGCTTGGCCATTTGTTTGCGGATGGTATGCGGTGGCCACCTTGTGGAGGATATTGTACTTGCGCAGCAACTCCTTTATATTGTGGTTGACAAATTGTGATCCTTCATCACTTATGATGTCACGGGGAGTGCCAAAACGCGTGAAAATATTTTTCTTCAGGAACTGGGAGACTACTATCGCATCACTTGCGGCACATGTAATTACCTCTACCCACTTGGAGACATAGTCAATGGCTAATAGAATATAGTGCTTACCGTTTGAAGGAGGGAATGGTCCCATGAAATCAATCCCCATACATCAAATACTTTTAGCTCTAAGATAGCATTCATTGGCATTGCGTTCTTCCATGAAATGTTGCCGGTGCGTTGACACCGGTAACATTTCATTATGTAGTCAGTAGCATCCTTAAATAATGAAGGCCAGAAGAATCCACTTTGTAAAACTTTGGCTGTAGTATGTTGCCTCCAAAGTGCCCTCCATATGGCGAATCTTGGCACTGTGATAATATGCATTGTTGAGCAGCATCTGGGACACATAATCGAATGATTTGGTCTGCACATCTTTTGTACAGATTCGGCTCATCCCAATAATAGTGTCTGCATTCATTCTTGAGCTTCTTCTATTGATGGTAGGTGTAATCTTCAGGAAATTGTTCACAAACCAAATAATTAATGATGTTTGCATACTAGAGCAGTTCTTTTATGTGAAACAGCTGCTCATCCGGGAACATGACACTCACTTCAAATTCATTGTAGTCAACCTCAGGATTTTCTAATCTGGACAAGTGATCTGCAACTTGATTCTCTATCCCCTTCCGATCAATTATCTCGATATCAAATTCTTGAAGGAGGAGAACCCATCTGATCAGCCTTGACTTTACGTCCTTCTTTGTCATCAAATATTTGATTGCCGAGTGATCAGTGTGAATGAGTACCTTGGTTCCCAATAGATATGCCCGGAATTTTTCCAATGCAAAAATCACAACCAGGAGCTCATTTTCAGTGGTGGTATAATTAAGTTCAGCAGGGTTCAGAGTTTTACTCGCATATGCGATGGGGTGCAAAATAGTTTTCTTCTTTGGCGCTAATGCAGCTCCCATCGCATACCCGCTTACGTCGCACATGATCTCGAATGGCAGTGTCCAATCCGGCGCAATCAAGATGGGCATGGTAATCAGCGCATCTTTTAAAACTCGGAATGTGATAACTTGTAGAAATACAAGTTATTTATGTTGCCTTATTCAGATATTGCGGCCAAAAGAGAAGGAATATGCGTCGATTGTATGAAAATTAGCTCAGAAATACAATAAATATAAATTATCGCAATTACACCCACTAACATCATTAAGATGGTAGAAGAGGATATTTCTACTCTGTTTTGCAGGAAACCAAGTCAGCGCTTGCGATTAAGGCTCAACGGGAAACTGAACAACACATCTATGTCACATTGTGCCCGTCAATCAACAATGAAGAAACGATTAATGTAATGACGGCGCAATGCGACAGTCGATCCCGAGTTGAATTTCAAACGCATGCGGTAATAAAAATAACACCGCATGCGAGCAACCGATCGAAAGATACAGTTGAGTGACGCAAATGCGGAGGATTGTGACACGTGTACAACTAACCGTTGTGCAAATTTAACGGTCTGATTACATAACAGACGGAATATTTATTCCTCCATCTTCGGAATTTCCATAACAAGAAGTGGGGTCCACAAGCCAAGAGTCAAAGATTTTCACCTATAAATATCCCCATTAGCGAAAATATACTTGATATGAGGGCTAATTAATGCTAGATTATTGAGAGAGAGGCTGAGTTGAGTGCTGATCGGAAGAAATGCGGGAAAAGAAGAGATAAGGCCGAGAGGTGAGTCTCAGTGCAGTTCTGTCAAATCCCCCCCGTCAAGCTCTGTGCTTAGATCCCTACTACCGGTAGAGCAAGCCTGAGAGGGAAGCTCATCCTTTTGCACGATCCATCCACGCCGGTAAACAAATCTCCATCCAGATTGGTGCCAAGACGTTGGCGTTTATTTGTATTTGTTTCTAACTCTATTTCATCAATTGTATTGCATTCTCTTAATCCCTTCATTCACAAATCATGTATCAAACGTTAAATAGTTTTATTGAATGTCTCGATCATTTCCGTTTCCACTTCTCTGTCTATTTTCTTTCCTCCATTAATCATTTTCTCCATGAAGTTTTCTTAATCCCTTAGTAATTATTATGCATTAAACGAGTAACTTAATCTGTGATAAAGAGATAAATACGTTTAGCTAAGGCATGTTAGACGACATCTTCACCTGTGAGAGCAGAAGTGAAGATGCCATTCTGATCTGTCGAGAGAAGGTTAGAAGAATGCATTAACTAAAGCGAGTAGTACTTCCAGAGATGGAAGAAACCTTGCATTCATTACGTTTGTCCCTGTTTCACCATAGAGATGTGAGAACGCGGTCGATCACCGAGAGGTGTACGCCAAGGGAAAAGTGGAATAGTACTTATATCTTTAATGCAATTAAGGAACTTGCGCTATTTGTATTTATTATCTTTTCTCTTTCTGCTTCGTAAATAAGACTTGTCACCACATTACATGATCTTTGTATAATCTTCATAGCCAGCCTTGACCTCAGTATCTTGTATCATCTTAGCTTAGATTTACTTTATCGCAATTTATTTTATTATCGCATTATCGATAAATAGCCAATGTCACCGCATTACATTGGCTATTTATCGTGAAGAACAGTCTGACGGCTTATGAGTACTGGAGTGACCTAGAAATTCTAAGTTGACCCAGAGATTAAGTGTATTTTTCGCATAGGAGCACATCAGGACCAGATTAAGCATCAGAACTTCAAGAACTATGATTTCAAAGAACGAAAGGTGCAACGCATTCCCCATAACTGGTGTGATTCCCGAAAGAAGTAGATCAGCTTTCTTCCCGTACACATTACAGGATGCGACTAGGAAAAGAGCAATGTCCCTAGGATATTGGGCAGGCAAGTCGGACCACCTGCAGGGATGTGGATTGCACTCACTCAAAGAAACGCATCTTCCGGTCCATGTCTCACATTTATGTTTAATGCTTTCTTTAAATTCCTGTCTTATTGAATTCCTGAATTTTGTCTTTACTTCTTCATTTAATTCGTTTCTTGACTTTATGAATTTAATTCTTCATTTATTTCCTTTGCATTTATTTTTGTACCGTCTTTAATTCTTTTAACTTTTCTATAATTAATGCGTTAGTCCTTAATTGGTGAATGATTGAGTAATAAAGAGAAATTTATTGCCGCAAGTCATAGTAACTTGCGTTGATGGAAATTAAAATAAAATAAATAAAATGAAACAATCAACATCTAGTATGCAAGGTGATGATGGACGCATCTTGAACCATGCAAGATACACTTTGCATTCATCCAACTCAAATGCATTGCGTTGATGGGTGTGTTGCGCACGTATGTGTTCTTTGCCCGTCCTTAGTGAAAAGGCACTATGTTGAGGTAGTGATGCGCTGGTAGAAATACCGTGCATCCGATCCTCCAGAAATACGTTGAATTAAGGGGTGTGTTGTGGGAGTGCATTCGTTGTTGCCCGTACTCAGCAAAAATGTATTTGCGTTAATAGAAGCGCGGTGTTAATTTTTAGCGTGCACCCATCTGAATCAAATTCAAAAAGATAACATCTCTATTCTTTGATTCTTTGAACATGCAACAATTTTGTATTGCGTTAATTTTTAGTTATTTGTATACCGTGTTAATATTCAATACAAATGAGTACATATTCACTCCTTTTTGCTGGTGCCTTTCTCTTTATCATCATTTGACAATATTTGTGATGTTCTGTTCTTTTACTTTTGCGTTCTTCATTGCATTGCTATGATGTAATATATGTTTATACTTAGAAACATTTTTTATACTTCATAAATCCTGACTAACACTTAGTTAATTCTTAGTTTAGCAGTACTTTACCTTTTATCTTTCAAAGTTCTGCTCAAACCTTCTTTTTGAAATTTTCTTCTAAGTGTTTGTCTAGTCTATCCAAAAAATGCAATGAGGACCTTGCTCATCTTTAAATTTGGGGGTGGGGAAGGTCTAAGCAAATAAGATCAGGAATATGCGATCTTCAAGAAAATGTGTTCATATTTCCAAAAAAAATATATATATATATATTTTATACAAAACTCCAATGTCAGTGCAAGGGAAAACCTAAAAAATAATCCCAACCTGATAAGAGTTTAGTTGTGAAAGGAGCCTGCTCGTAGTTGGATGTTCGTATGACACCCGTAGGAGGAAGCCAAAACGAAGGTGGGTTTCCAAGAGCAATGCAATATGAAAAGAGAAAAAAAAATGCAAAAATAAAAAAAATAGAAGAATGCAAGAGACAACTCCTCTGAATATCATGAGTTAAAGTTGAGATTGGCATACAACCGTAGTTGAATGTTCGCATGACACCCATGGGAACAAGCCAAAACGAAGGGTGTAACCATGACCAACAGTCTCTAATAAATGACGCAAAGTTTGACCACTGCATATAGACATATTAAGTTGTTTTGATAGAGAAGAGATAAACATTCTATTTTAAAAACTAGAAAAGCATCTTTGAGCAGAATTTTGTTATATAGAAGAATAAAGTGGGGCTTTGTTAAGAATTAACAAGGATAGGAGGAAATTGCGTTGTTAAGAAATGTGCCTAAATGTAACATTCGGAGCAGCCAATCGACGCAAAAATATAGGAGGGGAATTTAGCATTATTGCCTTAGTAGAAGATATGCTTGAGGAAAAGCATATATCTAAATTTGGGGGTGTGATAACTTGTAGAAATACAAGTTATTTATACTGCCTTATTTAGATATTGCGGCCAAAAGAGAAGGAATATGCGTCGATTGTATGAAAATTAGCTTAGAAATACAATAAATATAAATTATCGCAATTACACCCACTAACATCATTAAGATGGTAGAAGAGGATATTTCTACTTTGCTTTGCAGGAAACCAAGTCACCGCTTGCGATCAAGGCTCAATGAGAAACTCAACAACGCATCTCTGTCACATTGCACCCGTTAATCAACAATTAAGAAACGATTAATGCAATGACGCCGCAATGCAACAGTCGATCCTGAGATGAATTTCAACCGCATGTGGTAATAAAAACAACTCTGCATACGAGCAATTGATCGAAAGATGCAGTTGAGTGACACAAATGCAGAGGATTGTGACACGTGTACAACTAACCGTTGTGCAAATTTGACGGTCTGATTGCATAACAGAAGGAATATTTATTCCTCCATCTTCAAAATTTCCATAACAAGAAGTGGGGTCCACAAGCCAAGAGTCAAAGCCTTTCACCTATAAATACTCCCATAGAATTCAGAGAAAATATACTTGATACGGGTATACTTGATACAAGGGCTAATTAATGCTAGATTATTGAGAGAGAGGCTGAGCTGAGTACTGATCGGAAGAAATTTGGGAAAAGATGAGATAAGGCCGAGAGGTGAGTCTCAGTGCAATTCTGCTAAATCCCCGCCATGAAGCTCTGTGCTTAGATCCCTGTTACCAGTAGAGCAAGCCTGAGAAGGAAGCTCATCCTTCCGCACGATCCATCCATGCCAGCAAGAAAATCTCCATACAGGTCGGTGCCAAGACATTGGCATTTATTTGTATTTATTTATAACTCTATTTCATCAATTGTATTTCATTCTCTTAATCTCTTCATTCACAAATCATGTATCAGACGCTAAATAGTTTTATTGAATGTCTCGATCATTTTCATTTCCACTTCTCTGTCTATTTTCGTTCCTCCATTAATCGTTTTCTCCATGAAGTTTTCTTAATCCCTTGGTGATTAATATGCATTAGACGAGTAACTTAATCTGTGATAAAGAGATAAATGTGTTTAGCTAAGGCATGCTAGACGACATCTTCACTTGTTAGAGCAGAAGTGAAAATGCCATTCTGATCTATCTAGAGAAGGTTAGAAGAATGCATTAACTAAAGTGAGTAGTACTTTCAGAGATGGAAGCAACCTTGTGTTCATTACGTTCGTCCCTGTTTCACCACAGAGATATGGGAACAAGACCAATCACCGAGACGTGTACGCCAAGGGAAAAGTGGAACAATACTTATATCTTTAATGCAATTAAGGAACTTGCGCTGTTTGTTTTTATTATCTTTTCTCTTTCTGCTTCACACATAAGACTTTTCACCACATTACATGATCTTTGTATAATCTTCACAGCCAGTCTTGACCTCAGTATCTTGTATCATGAAACCTGTATCTTGTATCATCTTAGCTTAGATTAACTTTATCGCAATTTATTTTATTATCGCATTTTTACCGCTTTACTTTATTTTATCGCATGTTTAATTACTTGTACACAAAACTCTTTATAAATTGAAAAACCCCTGGTCGCATATATCACAAACATAATGCAATAACCTCAAACAGTCCCTGTGTTCGACCTCGGATCACACCGATGGTTTCAACACAAGGAAACTTGTGACAACGCACAACATACTACAAGAACATTTGTTAATAACACATATATAGAAGTAGTATCACATATCATCACATAAAATCTATGTCATCAAGTTTATGGCATGGACTTGCATCATATAAAAACCTGCGTTACAGAATGCGTTGAGAAAATTGTTGTCAAATTCAAACTTCCTTTCTGCCTCTAACAACACACTCAATGGTCGTGCTATTTTAGAAAAGTCCTTGACGAATCGTTTATAAAATCTAGCGTGCCCCAAGAAGCTTCGCACAACCTTCACGTTGGTTGGAGGTGGAAGCTTTTCAATTGCGTCAATCTTTGCTTTGTCCACCTCCAACCCGTCTTGGGAGACTTTGTGTCCTAATACTATTCTCTCATTCACCATGAGGTGACATTTTTCCCAATTGAGCACCAGGTTCGTCTCTTCACATCTGCTTAGAATTTTCTCCAAATTGGCCAGGCAGAGTTCATAAGTGTTCCCATAAATGGAGAAGTCATCCATAAATATTTCTACTGAGTTCTCAAGATAATCTGAAAAGATTGCCATCATGCACCTCTAGAACATGCTTGGCGCAATGTAGAGGCCAAATGGCATGCGGCGAAAAGCGAATGTTCCATATGGGAAGGTGAATGTGGTCTTGTCTTGGTCTTCAAGAGCTATCATGATCTGATTATACCCGATATATCCATCCAAGAAGCAATAAAAATCGTTCCTGTTAGTCTGTCCAGCATTTGATCGATGAATGTTAAAGGGAAGTGATCTTTCTTTATGGCCAGTTTGCAGTAGTCCATGCAGATGCGCCATCCAGTGATGGTTCTTTGCAGTATTAATTCATTGTTCTCATTTGGGACTACCGTCATTCCTCCCTTCTTCGGTACACATTGCACGGGGCTGACCCACTTGCTATCTGCAATGGGATAGATAATGCCCGCATCCAGCCACTTGATAATCTCCTTTTTGATGACCTTTTTCATTGCAGGGATAAGTCTGCATTGATTTTCAATAGTTTCTTTGTGGTTGTCCTCAAGATAAATGTGGTGCATGCAGTACACGGGGCTAATTCCTCTAATTGCTCGCACATACTTCTTGAGAATGCTCATCAACGCATTCTCTTGATCTGCGTTAAGTGTGGAGGAAATTATTACTGGCAGCTTCTCATTCTGCCCCAGGAATGTGTACTTCAAATGTGTTGGTAGGGTTTTCAATTCAAGTGTTGGTGGTTCCATGAGAGAAGGTTGCGTTATTTTTCTTTCTTCTTTCAGCTATTCTTCTTGCGTTGCGATCAATCCTTCTTCTTTGTTTGTTTTTTCTACGATCGCATTTCAGGCAGCTACAGATGCGTTGGCATCCTCTTCTTCACACTCTTCATCAGACTTTTCTTCTTTAATCAAATTCAGGTCATCTTTAGAATTTGGCAAGTCTTCCTCATCAGGAAATTTCATGGCACGAATTATGTTAAATTTGAGCTTCTATCCGCTTATGCTCAAAGTGATTTCTCCTTTGTGCATATTAATTTGAGCATGACCCGTTGATAGGAATGGTCGCCCCAAAATGATGGGCACATCTTTATCGGCCTCATAATCCAGGATGATGCAGTGAGCTGGCAAAATAAGTTTATCAATCATGATCAGCACGTTCTTCACCTTACCCTCTGGATGAACCAGAGATCTGTCGGCCAGTTGAAGAGTCAAGGATGTGGGAACAAGTTGCCCTACATTTAATTGTTTAAAAATCGACAGCGACATCAAATTTATGCTGACCCCCAAGTCACACAAGGCTTGCCTAATATAGAGTCCTCCTATGGAGTAGGAACTAATGAAGTTCCCAAGATCGCTCGTCTTTGGTGGGATAATAGATTTGAAACTTTGCGTCAGTGCCACCGTCGCAAATTTTCCAACGCCTCTCTTCTTAGTTACCATGTCCTTCAGAAACTTGTCATAGGTAGGCATTTCCTCAATCGCTTCACTGAAAGGAATGTTAACATGTAATTGCTTTAACATAGATAAGAAGCGTTGGTACTGTACCTCTTCGTTTTTCTTCTTCCTTAGCCTTTGAGGGAAGGGTGGTAACTGAATTTTCATGGTTCCTATTTCATTTGATTTTGAGGTTGACGCAACCTCAGGTTCTACCACGTCATTTTCCTTTTCTTCTTCTTGCGTTGCCGTAATCTCAGGCTCAGCTGCGATAGAAGTTGTTCAACTCTGGTCTTTCTTCCTCCCTCCACGATTTTTTCACTGTGCAATGTCATAACCCGACATTGCTTCTTACCTGATCCCCCTGGGTTACGTGGAAGCTCGGTTGAACTTGGCAATGCCCCTTGTGGTCTACTCTTGAGCTCATTTGCATTTTGGCCCATTTACAATTCAAGGTTGTGGATGGATGTTGCCTGACTTTGAAGCACTGTCTCGTTTTTCTCTATGTATTGCTTCAATAGGCTTTATAGAGAAGAAGATTGTGGTGGTTGTTGTGAGCTACTTGCTTGGTTGCTCTGTTGATCATTACTGCATTGAAAGAATCCTGGTGGCCCTTCTTTTTGCGCCATAGATTGAAAATTTTGTTGTTGATTCTTCTAAGAAAAATTGGGGTGGTTTTTCCCCTCGGGGTTGTAGGTGTTTGAAAAGGGGTTGTTCTTTACAAAATATACAGACTGTGGATTTTGCAGGCAACCTTCTATTGCATGCCCATCACCACCTTGTGGTATTTTGACTTATTGCGTTAATCTACCCACCTTGCGGTGTTGGGCTGCTGATCGTCATCCTTGAATCAAATTCATCATTGCGGTCATTTGGTTTTTCAATGAGACAATAACACCGTTATTTGCATCAGAATCCTTGAGTCTTAACCCCTGGTCACTCTCTCTCCAATCTTCATGATTCTTGGAGATGCGGTCCAGGATATTCTTAGCCTCATCATAAGTCTTGTCAAGCAAACCACCAACTGTTGCCGCATTGGCAGTGGTCTACGAAGCAGGATACAAACCATGATAGAAAATTTTCATTTGAAGGTAATCTGGTAGCCCATTATGCGGACAATCTCAGACCAACCTTTTAAACCTCGCCCAAGCATCGTTGAGCGATTCGTCCATATCTTGTTCAAAATTAGTAATAAGCTTCCTTCGTATTGCATTTTCGGTAGGTGAGAAATACTTCTTCATAAACTTCTCCACCACTTGCTCCCAAGAAGTGATATCTCCTGGTTCGAGCGAACAAGCCCATTTCCTAGCCTGATCATAGAGAGAAAATGGGAACAAAGTTAGTCGAACTTCTTCAGCAGAGATGTTCAGGAACACAAAAGTATTGCAGATTTCAATAAAACTTCGGAGATGGGCGTGCGGATCCTCACCACGCCTTCCTCTGAATTGACCTGCAGCCTGGATCCTCTGCAGCATCACCAGTTTCATTTCAAATCTACTTCCGTCTAAGGCAGGCCTTATGATTCCTAGAGAGAAATCATAGAGGTTTGGCGATGCATAGTCCCTAATGGGCCTATTGCGATCGTTTGCCAATAGAATCGGATTTGCCATGACATTGTTGTTTGGTGCTTCGTTCCTAGGCTGCTCCGCCATTTCTTCTTTATCGGATTGTGGTTGCTGTTGGCGGTCTCTTAGTCTCCTTCGAAATGTTCTCTCAATCTCTAGGTCGTAGTTCGCTAGAGATTTAAAGTTCTGAAAAGAAATCACAAAAATTACCGTTAACAACTATTTTGCCGAAGTCCCCGGCAACGGTGCAAAAACTTGGTGCTTGAATTTTATGAATGGAAATATGGATGATGTGCATTGATGGATTGCGTTGTGCACTTAAGTTTCCCCAGTGGAATTCAAGCATAAATTCCTCTGAGTTTCCTGGTAAGTCCATAGGGACTTGTGAAAATAGTTGCGTTGATAATTTATGAAAACTTTGTGGTAACCAAGTAAATAAATAAAGTGTGTGTGTATTGTTGCGTTGATAAAAAAAGAGTAAATAAAGGCGGCGGATTTGAGAAAGAGAGTTGCATTGATAGATGCAATGCTCGGGAATGTGTCAAAATTTGCGATCATGTTACAACCATGCACAGCAAGTCATTTCCTAATGTAAATGCGATGCTCCTAAGTCTAGGACGCATGTGTTGAATGCAAAATGTCGATAGAGCTTATCCTTAAGTCTCTACTATTGTCCTATGCGTTGATGCAAAATGCATGAAAGCAAGGTGACCGCATACAATCATATCTTATTGCTAAGATGCATATGATGCGTTAATAACAAATAGTGCTCATTTCTAAGTGCCTATCTCTCGTTTATGTGTTCTAATCTGGTTCTTCCAAACCTAGTTTCTGACCTGACCTTCCCAAGTCTAGATCCCGTCCTTAGACTACCCTCCCGAGTATCTCTAATAGATGAATGAAGCATACATAAACAAGATAATCACAGAAAATGAAGATTCCCTAATTGTGCTAGCTAAACGCTTCTCAACCCATTCAACTATTTAGCTACTCATGCGTGAATTACAGAGAGTGAACAGATATAGAGGAAGACGTTCCATTCTTATAACTGAATTGAGTACAAAATGATAATGGAAATTAAAGGTAGAGAGCCTGGTAGCAATCCCTTGCTGACCGAGGCTTTTTACACTAAATCTATATTTGATCTACAAATATTCCCGCTTCCGCGGGTGTCGACCCTCTCTCTGTCTTGAAGATTCTGGTGCTTTCCCAAGCTTGCCAGAATCATCTATCGGCACACCTTCTTCCTCGCGTCCACCTTAAAATAAAGGAAGACTATGGACAAAGACGCAAACTTGTAAAATGATGAAATAATCGACTGCTTAACCCCTTCTCTGAAGAATGCACTTGGTATTTATAGGGCATCAAAGGTGAAAGGCGATTTCTCTCTCTTGGTTGTATAGATGGGAAAACTTTAATTCCTGATTGATGCGCCAGATAATTGTCACCGATAAAGCTAGATGTACTTTATGACCATTATCGACTGTCAACTTAATTTGGATTCGACTGCCGTCAGCTTTCTGTCTCATTGATCTTAATTGTCCTTTCGTCTAGATGCGTCCACCATGCTGCGATGATTCTTCTTGGGTGAATGTTTGCGAGCACGATCAGTGCAAAGTCTTGCGGTGAAGTTGCGCTCGACCAATGTATTCCTATGATCGCATTCTTTGCATTGCGTTAACGCATTATTTTGCACAAAATATAAAGATCAACTGCTCTAATGCATTGGACGCATGCGATCGCAATATTATAGAATTTATGCTTAATGGACGCAATTTAACATATTTCATCAATGCAATCTGACATTGTTTAAGGATTCAGCACTATGATAACGTGTATTTTTGCCCGTTATCATTATCACATCCTCAAATTTAAAACAATGCTTGTCCTCAAGCATAAGCTAAATATTTTCTCTAGAAATTTGACCGCCTTCTTCTTTCCTAGATTTCTCAAGGTTGCCTTATTCAAATCCTATACACCAAAATCTCCTTAATTCTTATCTAGGTCTCTTCTTAAAATATTTCTAAAATTTAGGGACCACAAGTTTAACCTTCAAAAAGACTTTACTAGATTCCAAGGCATCGCATGATTTGTTCCATAAAAAGACTTTTTCACTGGGGTATTTTCAAATGATTTTCATCCTTGCGTATCTTAAACATATATATTTTTTTTCTATGACCTTACACTGATCCATGTTCTTAGCCTTCGTTTTGGCTTGCCCCCATGTGTGTCATGCGGACATCCAACTACGAGCAAGGCACTCTTTCTCAACTCATGCCCATTTGGCAGCGGAGTTGCGATCATTTTATTTATGCGTTGATCACGATTCCTACCTTCGTTTTGGCTTGCCCCCACGGGTGTCATGCGGACATCCAACTACGAGTATGATCCGATCACAACGTTATAATTTTTTTTTAGAACCTAAAAATAACAAGGTTGAAAATGAATACCACACCCCCAAATTTAAAATGCAGCAAGGATCTCATTGCTAAAAGATTTAAAGAAGTCATGTGATGTTCTTAGAAAGTTTCGTAAAATGTCAGTTTGAAAGAATGTTTACAGACATGTAACTTCTAGAAATATTTTATGAGTTGACTATCCTCAAATTAAGTTGACTCTAGTATATACGAAAAAATAAAAGCATGTGTTTCATCATTGAAATCATAATTGGCAAGGAGAAATAGTGCGGTGACTTACTAAATTAATCAATGTTAAATGATTGTGCCGATTAAAAAAGATGCGATGATATGATTTTCAAAGTTAAAATGTGATGCGGTAGAGCAAAATTTGGAAATAATGAAGTTAAGGAAATATACAACACCCAAATTTGCGTTGTCGCCCGCATTAATTGTGAACGCATCCTTCTTTGCGGTGAACTGCTCTCTTTGATTGCGTTGACGGAATAAAGTAGTTGTGTCTTTTGTGTAGCGCCTCCGCAATCATTCACCACGATCGTTGCAAAGAAAACATCGAGAGGGTCAAATAATAAAAAAAACAAGTTAACAAAACGTCTCTTTTTTTCTGAAAAGAAATGGATAGCGAAATGATAATACTAAAATGAGATAGAGATAAGTTCATGAATTGAGGATTTCAATGGATACTTCACAAAACTTGCGTCCCTGATGGATTTGAATCGTATGATTGTGCAGGGACCGCCCACTTCTTTTTCAGTCAGCGTTTCTCAAGTACACGGAGACAACCTTGCGATGCCAATCTTCTCTGCAATATATTCTCACTCTTTGCCCCTTGACTTCGATTATGTTAGTCTCGTCGTCATTGGATAACTCAACCGCGTCATGCGGGAATACATCTCTAACTATGAAGGGTCCGGACCAACGTGACTTTAATTTCCCAGGGAAGAGTCGTAGCTGCGAATTGAAAAGTAAGACCTTTTGACTGACGTGGAGATTCTTCCCGCACAGTTGATTGTCATACCAACGTTTTGCTCATTCTTTGTAAATTTTGGCATTCTCATAAGCTTGTGTTTTCCACTCATCTAGCTCGACCAATTGGAGTTTTCTTGCTTCCCCTGCTGCCTTTAAGTCGAAGTTAAGCTTTTTCACTGCCGATAGCGCTTTGTGCTCTAGCTCAAGCGGTAGATGACATGCCTTACCAAACACCAGTGCATACGGAGACATGCCTATAGGTGTCTTATAGGCAGTCTTGTATGCCCACAGTGCGTCGTCCAACTTTGTTGCCCAATCTTTTTGTGAAGGCTTTACCACCTTCAGCTTGACCATTCTTCCGTAGATGGTATGCGGTGGCCACCTTATGGAAGATATTATATTTGAGCAGCAAATTTTGATGATGTGATTGACAAAGCGGGAGCCTTCGTCACTTATTATGGCATGTGGAGTGCCAAACCGAGTGAAAATATTTTTCTTCAGGAACTTGGAGACTACTACCGCATCACTTGCGGCGTATGCTACTGCTTCTACCCATTTGGAAACGTAGTCGACAGCTAGCAAAATATATTTGTGACCATTCGATGGTGGAAATGGTCCCATGAAGTCAATGCCCCAGAATGGTGGAAATGGTGGAAATGTTCATGGGCATCGCATGCTTCCATGAAATATTACCCGTGCGATGGCACCAGTCACACTTCATCACGTAGTCTCTTCCATCATTGAATAGTGTTGGCCAATAATACCCACTTTGTAATACTTCCGCTGCTGTGCGTTGGCCTCCAAAGTGCCCTCCATATGGCGAGACATGACATTGTGATAATATGCGTTGGTGAGCAGCATCTGGTCCGCATAGGCGTAAAATCTGGTCTGACCCCCTCTTATACAGATTTGGCTCATCCCAATGATATGATCTGCATTCATGTCTGAGCCGCCTCTTTTGGTGGTCTGTATAATCTTCGAAAAATTGTTCGCAAACCAGAAAATTTACCACATCCGCGTATCATGGTAATTCTTCAATCTTAAATAACTGTTCATCTAGGAACGTTATGCTCACCTCTGACTGGTTGCGGTCAATTTCTAGATTTTCTAGTCTTGATAAATGGTTTGCAACCTGGTTTTCCGTCCCCTTGCGATCAATGATTTCCATATCGAATTCCTGGAGGAGGAGAACCCATCTAATTAATTTCGACTTCGCATCTTTCTTTGTCATCAAATATTTTATCGCCGAGTGGTCGGTGTGAATGAGTACTTTAGTTCCTAAAAAATAATCTCTGAATTTCTCCAACACAAATATCACCATAAGCAATTCTTTTTCTGTGGTGGTGTAATTTGTTTGAGCAAGATTCAAGGTTTTACTCGCATATGTGATGAGATGTAGCTTTGTTTTCTTCTTCTGCGCCAGCACTGCTCCCATCGCATAACCGCTTGCGTCGCACATTAATTCAAAGGGCTGTGTCTAGTCCGGTGTGATCGACACTGGTGCGGTTGTTAATGCGTTCTTCAGTATTATGAATGTATTACGGCATTGATCATCAAAGTCAAACTTTCTTTCTGCCTCCAACAACGCACTCAGTGGTTGTGCAATCTTTGAAAAGTCTTTAACAAAACACCTATAAAATCCAGCATGTCCCAAGAAGCTCCTAACATCCTTTACATTCGCTGGAGGTGGGAGCTTTTCAATCGCCTCAATTTTTGCTTTGTCTACCTCCAACCCATCCTTGGAGACCTTGTGTCCAAGCACAATGCCTTCCTTCACCATGAAATGACATTTCTACCAATTAAGCACGAGGTTTGTCTCTTCACATCTTTTCAAAATATTCACCAGGTTGTTGAGATAGACTTCGTATGTTTGCCCATACACAGAGAAGTCGTCCATGAAAATTTCTACAGAGTCTTCAAGATATTCAGAAAAGATGGCCATCATACACCTTTGGAAAGTGCCTAGGGCATTGCAAAGGCCAAACGGCATGTGTCAAAACGCAAATGTTCCATATGGGCAGGTGAATTTGGTTTTTTCTTGATCTTCAAGAGCAATCATGATCTGGTTATAGCCGACATATCCATCCAAGAAGCAGTAGAAATCATTTCCAGCTAGGCAATTTAGCATTTGGTCGATAAAAGGCAAAGGGAAATGATCCTTCTTTGTTGCCGCATTTAATTTGCGATAGTCCATGCAAATCCGCCATCTGATGACGGTTCTCATTGGTATTAGTTCGTTATTTGCATTAGGGACTATCATCATCCCTCCTTCCTTCGGCACGTATTGTACGGGGCTGACCCACGTGCTGTCAGCTATTGGATAGATGATGTTCGCGTCTAACCACTTGATTATCTCCTTTTTTATGACCTCCTTCATCGCAGGGTTGAGTCTGCGCTGATGTTCGATCGATCCTTTGTGATTCTATTCTAGGAAAATTCTATGCATGCAGTATGCGGGGCTGAGCTTCTGTACATTCACGCTCAGTGTGATCTCTTCTTTGTACACATCAATCTAGGCATGACCGGTGGATAAAAATGGTCGTCCCAAGATGATGGTACATCCTTGTCTGCTTCATAGTCCAGGTTGATGAAGTCTGCTAGTAATATAAATTTTTCGATTGTAACTAGAACATTCTTCACCTTCCCCTCTAGATGCAAAAGAGATCTATCCGTTAATTGGAGAGTCACCATCGTGGGTGCAAGTTGCCCCACATTCAGCTACTTGAAAATTGACAGGGGCATCAAGTTGATGTTGGCCTCGAGATCGTATAACACTTGATGATGCGTTGTTTTATGCGATGAAATAATGGTAAGGAGTGCGTTGTAGGAAAATGCGTTGTGCAAGAAAGTTTTCTTAGCAAGATCCAAGTATAAATCCTACTGAGTTGCCTGGTAAGCCCAGGGTCGAACTCAGGGACTAAGGAAAGAAATATGCGGTGGTAATTTTAGATCATTTTGCGGTAACAAATAAATCAAGGAGTTGGTTCGTTTGTTGTTTACAGTCTAAAAGTATGCGGCGGATTTGAGATAAGAGTAATTATGCGACATATACACTGAGTATACGACAGAACGGGTTGAGAAGGTCTTTAGCTAGCGTTTCTAGAGAATGCGTTCAAGCTATGCGATCATGCTACACTCATGCGACAACAAACCATTTTCCAATGTAAATGCGATGGCTCCTAATTTTAGGACGCATGCGATGAATGCGATAATGTCTATAGAGCTTATTTCTAAGTCTCTACTTCTTTCCTATGCGATGATGCGAGATGCACAGAAGTACAAGGTGACCACATACAATCATAACCTATCTCTAGGATGCATGTGATGCGTTAATAGAAAACAGAGCTTATTTCTAAGCTTCTATCTCTTAATTATGCATTCTAATCTGACTCTCCCGAGCCTAGGTTCTAATCCGAATTTTCCAAGTCTAGATTCTATCCTTAGACTACCCTCTCGAGTATCTCTAATGGACGAATGACGCATACATAATACAAGATAATCGCATAGAATGAAGATCCCCAGTTATGCTAGCTAAGTGCTTCTCAACCCATTCAACAGATTTAGCTACTCATGCGTACTGTATAGAGAGTGAACAAATATAAAAATGCAATTTTCATTTCTATTAATAAGTTCAGAGTACAAAATGACAATGGAAAATAAGGGTAGAGAGCTTGGTAGCAATTCCTTGCTTCCCTAGGCTTTTACACTAAGTTATCTCTATTCCGTCCAAAAGATGTTCTTGCTTTTGCAAGAGTCGGCCCTCTCTCTGTCTTTCAACGCATCTGGCACTCTTCCAAGTTCACCGGAATGATCTCTCGGTATAATCTCCTTTCACTCGCTTTCGCCTTCAAAGTAAAGGAAAACTATCAACAAGGCTACTTCTATCTATAGGGAAAATTATCTACTGAACGAACTCCTTCACTAAAATTGCCCTTCGATATTTACAGAGCTTCGGGGTGAAAGGCTTCTTCTCTCTTATGATTGCATTGATGGGATGACATTAATTCTCTGTCTGATGTGCCGAATATTTGTCATTGAAAAGTTGAGTGTACTTGCTACAGTAGGTCGTTAACGGCTTGTCGACTTAATTTGGAATCGACCGTCATTAACTTTCTGTCCCATCGTGATTTATTATGCTTTTCACCTAGATGTGCCTACCATGATGCATCTCTATGCGACAACCTACTTGAGCAGATATTCGCGAGTGCAAATGATCACATAGCCTTGCGTCAACACAATATCTTAATGCTCTCAGACGTTAATTTCTTCGGGTCGCATTTTCGCCTTGTATCAACGCATTTTCTACACAAAAATACATAAGTTAGCTGTTTTAATGCGATGGACGTATGCGATCGCAATGTTGTGAACTTAATGCTTTTGGACGCAATATTGTATATTTTTATCATCACAAACCTGCATTGTTTTATGACTTTGCGTTGTAATAATGTGCTTTTCTGCCCGTTATCACACCCCCAAATTTAAACAATGTTTGTCCTCAAGCATAAGCTAAAGATTTTCTTTAGAAAGTCGACCACCTTCTCTTTCCTAGATTCCTCAAGGATGCCTTATTCAAATCCTATACACCAAAATTTCCTTAATTCTTATCCAGGTCTCTTCTTAAAATATTTCTAAATTTTAGGGACTGCAAGTTTAACCTTCAAAAAGACTTTACTAGATTGCAGGGCATCACATGATTTATTTCATAAAAAAAACTTTTTTACTAAGGTAGTTTCAAATGAGTTTTTATCCTTGCATATTTTAGCCTTTTTTTATTATATATATATATATATATGACCTTGCGCTGATCCAAGTACCTAGGCTTTGTTTTGGCTTGTCTCCACGTGTGTCATGCGAACATCCAACTACGAGCAAGATGCTCTTTCTCAGTCTAAACTCATGCCCATTTGGCACCGGAGTTGGGATCATTTATTTATGCATTGATCACGATTCCTACCTTCATTTTAGCTTGCCCCCACGTGTGTCATGTGGACATCCAACTACGAGTAGGATCCGATCGCAACGTTATGATGATTTTTTTTTTTGTAAGCTTTTTTTATAAGCTAAAAATAGCAAGGTCAAACATGAATACTGCACCCCCAAATTTAAAATGCGGTAATGTCCTCATTGCTAAAAGATTGAAAGAAGTCATGCGATGCTCTTAAGAAGTTTCGTAAAGGGTCAGTTTGAAAGAAAGCTAGCAGACCACTAACTTCTAGAAATATTTCATGAGGTGACTGTCCTAAAATTAAGTTGACTCTAGTGTATACGAAAAAAATAGAAGCATGTGTTTCATCATTGAAGTCATAATTGACAAAGAGAAATAATGCAGTGACTTACTAAATTAATCAATGTTAAATGATTGTGCCAACCAAAGAGGATGCGGTGATAAAATTTTCAAAATTAAAATGTGATGCGGTAGTGCAAAATTTGGAATAAAGTCAAGGAAAGATACAACCCCAAATTTGCGCTGTCGCCCGCATTATTTGTGGACGCATCCTTCTTTGCGGCGATCTGCTTTCTTTTGATTGTGGTGACGAAATAAAGTAGTTACGTCTTCGTGTAGCGCCTCCGCAATCGTTCACCTCGATCGTTGCAAAAACATTGAGAGGGTCAAATAATATTAAAACAAAGTTAACACAAATCGTTTACCACGATCATTCAACACGATCACATTTTATTTTATTTTATTTATTTATTTTATTTTATTTTATAAAGATGAAGATAAGAAAATATATGATAACAAATAACTGCAAGCTAATGAAAGTTCATGAAACATTGATATGAAAAAAAGGATATTCAAAAGGATTGCGTCCCTGATGAGTTTGAGTCGCATAGTAACTCAGGGACTGCTTATTTCAAGCTGGACTTTTTACGTCCTTGGTAGCTTTTTCTTCTTTTCTCAGTGTTCTGGGATCTTGACTTCCTTAATCCGGAGCTTTTCCTTATTGACGTTCATTATGATTTCCCCCTTGTGCACATCAATTTGAGCGCGACCGGTCGAGAGGAATGGTCGTCCCAATATGATGGGCGCATCTTCGTCCGCTTTATAATAGAAAATGATGAAGTCTATCGGTAGGATGAATTTGTCAATTGAGATTGCGGCAACTTTCAACTCTCCCTCGGGATGTATTCAGGATCTGTCCGCAAGTAGAAGAGTCTCCATCGTGGGCGTGAGTTTGCCCATATTAAATCGTTTAAAGATTGATAGCGGCATTACGTTTATACTCGCCTCAAGATCTCATAGTGCTTGACCACTATAGACCCCTCCAATTGAGCAAGGTATCGTGAAGATTCCTGGGTCGCACATTTTTTGTGGGATCGTTGTATTTTACGTTACTGCCTCTGTAGCGATCTTATCTTCATCATTCTGTTTCTTTTTCAATCTTTGCGAGAATGGTGGTAGCTGGACTTCTTTTATCTTATGTTCTAGAGGCTTGAGGGTGGACACAACTTCTGGGTTCATCTTCTCGGGCTCTTCTAAATTATATGTCAATGGGTCCTCGGTTGTCACCGCATTCAAGTTGGTCGTGATGGGTTCCTTCCCTACTTCCGCTGTCAGTTTTTCGCTTAGCAAGGAGACTGATAAGCAGTGTTCTTTTCCTGTACCCCTAGAGTTACGAGGGAGCTCAGTTGAGTCGACAACACTCCTTGCGGTCTATTTTTGAGTTCGCCCGCAATCTGTCCTAGCTAAATTTCGAGATTTCGGATGGACGATGCTTGATTCTGAAGCACTGATTCATTCTTCTCAATATACTGCTTTAGCAAGCTCTCTAAGGATGAATATTGCGGTGCCTGCGAACTGCTGGCTTGGTTATGCATTTGACCGTTGGTTCGCGGAAAAAATCCGAGTGGCCTTTCCTTTTGTGCCACTGATTGAAAGCTTTGTTATTGATTTTTTCATGCGAAATTGGGGTGGTTTCTCCACCTGGGATTGTATGTATCGGAATAAGGGTTGTTCTTTATGAAGCATACTGACTGTGGATTTCTTGGGCATTCTTTCATCGGATGTGCTTCTCCACAGATGACACAACTTGTGGTCATTTGGGCAATTGCGTTGACCTATCCTTTTTGCGCTCCCGTGTTATTAATTGCGATGCCTTGTATCAAACTCATCATCGTAGTCATTTGGTTCTGAAAGGATGCAATGGCCCTGTTGTTCATGTCATTGTCTTTAATTCTTAATCTTTGATCGCTTTCTCTCCAATCCTCGTGATTTTTTGAAATACAATCAAGTATATTTTTCGCCTCATCGTAAGTTTTATCAAGTAGACCACCAACTGCTACCGCATTGGCAGCCGTCTACGATGTCGGGTTTAATCCTTGGTAGAAAATCTCCATCTGTAAGTAGTTTGGTAAGCCATTATGCGGGCAATCTCTTACCAGCCTCTTAAACCTCGCCCAAGCATCACTGAGCGATTTATCAATTACCAGCCTTTTAAACCTTGCATTCTCCGTTGGAGGGAAGTATTTCTTCATGAACTTTTCCACGACTTGTTCCCATGATGTTATCTCCCCTGGCTCGAGAGAATAAGTCCATTTTCGTGCCTGGTCACACAATGAAAATGGTAACAAAGTTAGTCGAACCTCCTCGGTGGAGATATTAGTGAACATAAAAGTGTTGTAGATCTCTATGAAACTCCGGAGGTGGGCGTGCGGATCCTCACCACACCTATCACCAAACTGTCCGGCAGTTTGGATCATCTGCAGTATCACCGGTTTCATTACGAATCTCGATCCATCAAGAGCGGGCCTCATGATTCCTGGGGAGAAATCATAGAGGTTGGGCGACGCATAGTCCCGAATGGGCCTATTGCGGTCGTTCGCCAATAGGATGGGATTCGCCATGACATTATTTTCATTTGGTGCTCCATTTCTTGGTTGTTCTGCCATGTTATCTTTCTCTTGTTGTTGTTGTTGGCGGCTATCTATCAATCTTCGTCGGAAGTTCTTTCAATCTCTGGGTCTTAATTTACCAGAGATTGAAAGTTGCAAAAAAAATCAGAAAATTACCGTTAGCACAATGTATTGCCGAAGTCCCCGACAATGGCGCTAAAAACTTGTTGCGCTGTTTGATGCAATGAAATAATGGTAAGGAGTGTGTTGTGGGAAAATGCGTTGTGCAAGCAAGTTTTCTCAGCAAGATCCAAGTAAAAATCCTACTGAGTTGTCTGGTAAGCCCAGGGTCGAACTCAGGGACTAAGGAAAATAATATGCGGTGGTAATTTTTAGATCATTTTGTGGTAACAAATAAATCAAGGAGTTGGTTCATTTGTTGTTTACAGTCTAAAAGTATGCGGCGGATTTGAGATAAGAGTAATTATGTGACAGATACACTGAGTATATGGCGGAATGGGTTGAGAAGGTCTTTAACTAGCGGTTTCCGAGAATGCGTTCAAGCTATGTGATCATGCTACACTCATGCGATAGCAAATCATTTTCCAATGCAAATGCGATGGCTGTAACGCTGAAAAACGTTTTTCCTGATTTACAGCATGTGAACAAATATGAATATGGTTGAGTGAACAACAAGCTCATGTTGCCATAAAATTGATGACGTAAAAATGGAAATGGAGTGTGGATGCTGTGTTATGTATTACTACTTCTAGATATATGCATTGTTAAGTATATGCTTGTAGTATGCTATGGAATAATGCATTGTCACAAGTTTCCTTGCGCTGAAACCAAGTATAATTCAACCACAATTTTCTCAGAGTAATCCGAGGTCGAACATAGGGATTGTTTTCGTTAATGTGTTACTTTCGTGATATATGCGACCGGTTTTACAATTAATGAAAGATTTGGTTTGTACATGAATTTAAATTGCGATAAACATAAATTGCGTTGATAAAATAAAAGTGCGATAAAAGTAAAGTCCTAAACTACTATGATACAAGATACAAGATTCATGATACAAGATAATGAGTTCAAGACTGACTATGAAGTTATACGAAGGCTTGTGGTATGCGATGGCAAGTCTTTATGTATGAATCAGAAATAGAAAAAATAATTAGTAAAAACATCGCAAGTTTTTTAATTGCGTTAAAGATGTAACTAAGATTCCGCTTTCCCTTGGCGTACACCTCTTAGTGATCGGCCGCGTTCCCACATCTCTATGGTGAAATACGGATGAATGTGTTGAATGCAAGATTGCTTACATCTCTGGAAGTACTTCTCGCTTTAGTTAACGCATTCTTCCAATCCTCTCTCGATAGGTTTAATGGCATCTTCATTACTGCTCTCATAGGTGAAGATGTCGTCTAGCATGTTTTAGCTAAACATAATTATTTCCTTAACACAGATTATTTTACCTGCTTAATTCTTATTAATTACCCAAGGAATTAAGAAAAGATCATGGAGAAAAATGAATTAGGGATGAACGGAAATAGACAGAAAGATGATGATGGAAATGATCATAACAATTAATACTAAGATTAAGTGTCTGATACATGGTGTGAATTATAGAGTAAAGAAGGTGAGTACAAGTGATGAAAACGAGATAGAAACAAATACAGAGGAGTGTCAACGTCTTGACACAGATCTGGACGGAGGTTTTGCTTATCGGCGTGTGGAATGGATGAAGAGAAGAGCTTCCCTCTTAGGTTTGCTCGTCTGGTAGAAGTGACCTTCGTATAGAGCTTCAACGGCGAGGATTGAAAGGATTCTTTGCCCGGAGACTCACCTCTCCACCTTGTCTCTTAATTCTTCCCGAATATACTCTGATCAATCGCTCAAACCAATCTCTTTCAAATCAGTATATACACGTCTCCGTGTATCGGGTATATACAATGTATCAATTCTCTCGTATCGAGTATATTTCTTCAATGGAATTGCATAAGCTATTTATAGGTGAAGCTTTGACTCATTGCATTGTGGTCCCCACTTTATTGTTAAGGCAGTTCCTAAAATGGTGGAGTGAATATTTCTTCTGTTATGCAATCAATCCTATCAGTAATGCACAACGGTCAGTTGCACACGCGTCAGAATCCTCCACAATTGCGTTGCTCTTTACATCTTCGATCGTTTGCCCGCATGCGGTGTTGTTTTTTATTACCGCATGCGGTGAAAATTGTGTTGATCGCAAAGCTCTTAATCGATTGTCATATGCGCCGTCATTATGTTGATCGTCTCTTCATTATTGAGTGACGGCCGCAATGCGACGTAGATGCGTTGTTCATTTTATCTTTGAGCCATGAACGCATGCGGTGACTTGATTTCCTGGAAAACAGACTTGAAACATTCTTTTCTACCATCGCAATGGTGTCAGTGGGTGTATTGACGATAATTTATATTCTCGCATTTCTTAGCCAATTTCCATACTATCGATGCAACTTTTCTTCCTTTTGGCCGCAATATCTAAATAAAACAGTATAAATAACTTGTATTTCTACAAGTTATCACACTCCCAAATTTAGATATATGATTGTCCTCAAGCATATCTTCTACTAAGGCAATATTGCTCACATCTTATCCTAAATTTTGCGTTGATTGGTTGCTCCGAATGCTCCACCTAGGCAACATTACTTAACAACGCAATTTCCTTCTATCTTGATAATTCATAACAAAGCCTACTTTATTCTTCTAAACAACAAATTTCTACTCAAAAATGCTTGTCTAGTTTTAAAAAGAATGCTTACCTCTTCTTGCAAAAACAACTTGATGTGTTTGGATACGGTGGTCAAATTTGCGTCATTCATTTAGAGACTGTTGATCATGGTTACACCTTTCATTTTAGCTTGTTCCCACGGGTGTCATGCGAACATTCAACTACGGTTGTGTGCCAATCTCAACTTTACCTCTTGAATTTCAGAGGAGTCTCTTACATTATTTTATTTTTCTCTCATATTTTTCTCTTCTTTTTTCTTTTTTCCATATTATGTCGTTCTTGGAAACCCACCTTTGTTTTGGCTTGCTCCCACGGGTGTCATGCGAACATCCAACTACGAGCAGGTTACTTTCACGACTTAACTCTTATCAGGTCTGGATTGTTTTGGGATTTCCCTTGCGCTGACAGTGGAGTTTTGTATGAAAATAATTTAAAAAATTTTTTTTTTTATGATAATGAACGCATTTTTCTTAATGACTGCATCTACTTGATCGCATCTGCTCAGACCTTCACCACCCCCAAATTTAGAGATGCGCAAGTGTAAACCCGAGACTTTCCTTGGATTATTTGCTCTTGTCACATATTGTAGGATGTTGGATTTAAGTTATTGTTGTTCCATTGTTGAAGGAAAATGGCAAAGCTTTTGGTTGAGGTTGTCTTTGATAATTTTGGAATTTATTAATAAAGAAAAGAAAAGAAAGGAAATAAAGGGGAAAAAATTGGAAAATGAAAGGAAATGGGAACCCATTCGGTGCTTAATGGTTTAAAATGAGAACCCACCACTGCCTAACTCATTTCAGCCCATTTCTCCATCATTTCCCATCAGATTTTCAGAGCATTTCGAGAGAGAGAGTGAAGGAAAAGGAAGAAGAAGCTTGCTGCAGGTTGGAGGTTGAAGAAGAGAGGAAAAAGTTCATGCAAGTGCAACCAAGGAAGAATCTGGGTCCAACCTGCCTATCTCTGGTTTTTAAGTCAGTTTGAGCTACACAAGAAGAACTAAGAGGTGAAGTCTGACTTCCTTGAAATTTAATCCATTTTCTAACAAATTCATGAAGAAAGCTTAAGCTAAATCTAATGTTAAGTTAATGGTTTTTGAAAAGGAAGACAGAGCACAGAATTTTCGTGCAAATCAGAAGGATCTATGGTTTTCTCTGGTTTTCGAACGTTCTGGGGTGTACAAGTTGAATTAGAAGCTTAATTAGGTATGGTTGGAAAGCTTATTCAATTTACTATAATTACATGAAGAATTTGTGAGCCAAAAAGTAATAGAAGTAGGTTTAATTTCAGAAGAAATGTAGAGGGTAGCAGAGAAGCATGAATCTGTATTTGCTATGTTCGGTGGATTTCTGGACAAATCCGTTGGGAGTCTCATTTTGATTCCTTTAGGTAAGTTGTAGAGGGTTCAAAAATGAAGAGTTTGATGTATAGTACATTAATTTTGGTCAAGTATTGAGAAAGTTATGAGTGAAGTTAGGATATTAAATCTGGAAAATCTGGAAAAAAAGTGTGAAGTATGATTTTATTTCTAGAATTTAGAATTTGTGAGCATGGAATGACAAGACGATTTATAGTTCTGATGCTCGGTTTTGGTTTGTTTGGCAGGCCAAGAGGAAATAGGCCAACTCGACAGACCAAGGAACTAGCCAAGACTGTGAATGACAAAACGAATTTCGAAAATGATTTCTAAACTGTAATTTATGCTTAAATGGTTTACATGCTTGAATATGAACTTATGGACGATACATGATTTCTATGAATGGTTTCAAGCATAAGTTTTGAGCTTAGATTTTCTAATGAAGTTTATATACGAACATACTTTACTTGAAACCGTATCATTTAAAGTAAAGTATGTATTAGCGAGTACTGTTAAAAGATTTTCAGTTTTTCACGAGCAAGTTGAGTAAACTTGAGTTTTACGAAAGATAAAGATAAGGAGGCGTGTTTAGGTATTTTCATGTGGTTTTCTGAGACTTTTATTGACTACATGACTGAGATATTGAGCCCGAGGTTATATGGTACCATGTGGACACAGGTTATGTTCTGTTGTTGATGTTGAGTGTACTCTGTGATAACGATGCTGTCGTGAGTGCTGGGCGGGCC
The DNA here is from genome assembly GCF_027475165.1 of Benincasa hispida. NCBI lineage: Eukaryota > Viridiplantae > Streptophyta > Magnoliopsida > Cucurbitales > Cucurbitaceae > Benincasa > Benincasa hispida. The sequence goes on along the minus strand of NC_143488.1, from coordinate 89,802,298 downwards.
CCACTTCGACAAAGACAATAGGAGTGCTGGGCAAGCCCCACTACATCGTAGAGCTAGTAAACATTGGTTGTACTGGCCATGCCCTACATAATGTTGATTTGTCTTGTTAATTAAAATGTTTTATATACTTGATATGCCTTGCTAGATTTTAATGACATACTTGTGGAATATTTGAGAAAGCTTTTAGCATTACACGTTTATGTTTAATGCTTTGATTGAACAGATTCATACGTTTAAAGGTTTATCACATGTTCTGATTTGTGGATTTACAGTTTTAAATTTAGTCACCCACTGGGCTTCGTAGCTCACCCTTTCAAAATGTTTTCCCACTTTTTAGGTAGAGATCGAGCTCCCAGTGCCTGATAACTTCAAAAGTCTGTTTTCTGCTAAAAGCTTTCAAATAAAGCTCCATGCGTGGGTGAAGTTGTACATTGTGTCTGTTTGTATTGTAAATGTCTTTGTAAGAACTGGATAGTTTATGGTTGGGTAAGCACTAGATGTCGTGGTTGTGTAAACCCAGTTAGATATGTTTTTGGTTGTCATATCTTTATCAGGTTATTTTCCAAACCGAGTTATGTCAGGACTGCACTTCATATGTGTCTAAAGGTTTTCAGGGGTTCCGCTGTGTTGTGTTACATGTAAAGTATTTTATATCTAAGGTTAGTATGTTTATCAGGTTCAACGATTCAGCAGGGTCAACAGGTATCGTTAGAGAAGGACGATGTCTGTTGGCTTCACGCCTTCTCCGTGACTAAGTTAGTAGGTAGTTTGGGAGGGGGTGTGACAACTTGGTATCAGAGCGGTTAGCTCCATGGGAAATGAGACAAAGCAGTTAGTGCTTAGAAGAATCTAGGAAGTAAATAGTTAGACGTTGAGTCAGTTCAGATAGAACTAACATATTATGGTCCAAGTATGGATAAGAGTGAGTCCAGTCAGGACTAGAATGTGGGTAGAAGTTTAGTATCATGCATCTGAGTTAAGTATCTATAGAATGTTAGATGTGTTTATGTTATAGGAGTCATGCCATCATGTACCAGCAAACGACGTAGGCAGAATCAGGACGGGATGCAGGATCCTACCCAAGGTCAATCTGAAAGAGGAACCAGTTCCCCGAGAGTTCAGACTGGAGTAGGAAACGAGCAGTTTTTTAGATCTGCACAGGAGGTAGGTAGGCCAGAGAGAGCAAGGTCTAGTGATCCGGAAAAGATGTATGGAATAGAACGGCTGAAGAAATTAGAAGCCACAGTGTTTGAGGGTTCCACAGATCCAGCTGACACTGAGGTTTGGTTAAAGATGCTTGTGAAATGCTTTGATGTGATGAGCTATCCTGAGGAGCGCAAAGTCAGATTGGCCACATTCCTGCTGCAGAAGAAGGCAGAGGGATGGTGGAAATCCATATTAGTCAGGCGCAGTGATGCATACGTTAGACTGGCAGACTTTCAGAAGCATATTCGAAGACAAGTATTATCACAGCACATACTGTGAAGCAAAGAGAGATGAGTTCCTGGGGCTGAAGCAAGGGTCACTTTCAATGGCTGAGTAAGAAAGAAAGTATACCGAGCTTTCACGTTATGCTGATGTGATTGTGGTATCTAAGAATGATAGGTGTCGAAGGTTTGGAAGAGGGCTGCATTTTGAGATACGTACGCCGATTATAGATATTGCTAAGTGGTCAGATTTTTCCCAGTTAGTAGAGACTTCCCTACGTGTGGAGCAGAGTATAACAGAGGAGAAGTCAACAGTGGAGCCTAGTTGTGGGGCTTCAACAGCTAGTGGTTTCCGAGGTCGTGAGCAGTGGAGGTTCACACTTGGAGTGAATGTTTCAAGCCATCAAGACTTTAAGCGTCGGTCTGGTGGCCAATCATCGAGGTAGATGGGTTCAAGTAGTGCCTATCAGAGGTAGAGCCAGAGAGCACCTAGTCATTCTGCTAGTTCAGTAGCAAGACCGCAGATGGGCCAGGAGTCCGTTGCTAGTGAAACCAGGAGAACCTCATGTGCAAGTTATGGTAGGAATCATCGGGGTTAGTGTCTTGTTGGTGCTGGTGTGTGTTACCAGTGTGGACAGCCAGGGCATTTCAAGAGAAACTGTCCAAAGCTAAGAGCAGCAGTTCAGAGGGACCAGGGCGTTGAGTCCCACACAGTTGAGCAGCCGAGAGTCTCAGCGGCTGCAGGAGAGGGCACCAGCAGTGCAAAGCAGAAGAGAGTTGTGGAGAGACCTAGGCAGCAAAGAAAAGTCTACACTATGACTCAACAGGAAGCGGAGAATGCATCAGACGTGATTACTGGTACGGTTTTTATTTGTAATGTACCTGCACGTGTTTTATTAGATCCAGGTGCTACGCATTCCTTTGTTTCTAGTATGTTTCTAACTAAGCTGAATAGGATGCTAGAGCCTTTATCTGAGGGGTTAGTTATATACACTCCAGTTGGTGACGTTTTACTAGTCAATGAAGTGCTGCATGGTTGTGAGGTTTTAGTAAAAGTTCTCAGTATGCTAGTGGATCTTTTTCCACTAGAGTTGCAGGCGTTGGATGTAATTTTGGGAATGGATTTCTTATTCACTCACTATGCTTCTATGGATTTTCATAGGAAGGAAGTGGCTTTTAGGAAACCAAGTTTGGCTGAAGTGGTTTTCAGGGGTGAGAGGAGGATTATTCCTACGAGTTTAATTTCAGCTCTGAAAGCTGAAAAGTTGTTGAGAAAGGGTTGCACAGCGTTTTTTGCACACGTAGTAGAGGATCAGGAAGAAAAGCTGAAACCAGAAGATGTTCCTATAGTGAACAAATTTCTTGATGTTTTTCCACCTGATAGAGAGGTGGAGTTCACTATTGAATTGTTACCAGGAATAGCACCTATTTCACAGGCGCCGTACAGAATGGCTCCGAGCGAGCTTAAGGATCTGAAGGTGCAGTTACAAGAATTAGTTGACAAGGGATACATCAGGCCTAGTGTATCACCTTGGGGAGCTCCAGTGTTATTCGTGAAGAAGAAAGATGGTACCCTCAGATTATGCGTTGATTATAGGCAGTTAATCAAGGTCACGATACGTAACAAGTATCCTCTACCACGCATTGATGACTTGTTTGACCAGTTAAGGGGAGCAGCAATGTTCTCTAAGATTTATTTGAGGTCAGGATACCACCAGTTAAAGGTTAGAGAAGTAGATATTCCTAAGACAGCATTCAGGATGAGGTATGGACACTATGAGTTTTTAGTGATGCCATTCGGTTTAACGAATGCGCCAGCCGTTTTCATGGACCTCATGAACAGGATCTTCCATCAGTACTTAGATCAGTTTGTGATAGTGTTCATCAATGACATACTAGTTTACTCAATTTATAGGAAAGCCCATGAGGAACATCTGAGGATTATTCTACAGACACTACGTGATAAACAGTTGTACGCTAAGTTCCGCAAATATGAGTTCTAATTGAAACAGGTAGTGTTCTTAGGGCATGTAGTTTCAGTGGACGGAGTTAGTGTTGATCCGTAGAAAGTGGAAGCTGTTGTCAACTAGGAGAGACCAGTTAGTGCAACAGAGGTACGTAGTTTCCTAGGCCTGGCCAGATACTACAGACGTTTTGTTGAGGATTTCTCACGATTAGCCTTACCCTTGACAGCTTTGACAAGAAAGAATGCTAATTTTGAGTGGTTGGATAAATGCGAACAGAGTTTCCAGGAGCTGAAGAAGAGATTAGTGACAACACCTATTCTGACACTTCCTGTAATAGGGAAGGAGTATGTGATCTATTATGACGCTTCGAGGCAAGGATTAGGTTGCGTGCTTATGCAGGAAAGAAAGGTAATAACTTATGCTTCAAGGCAGTTGAAGAAGCATAAGTTAAATCACCCTACCCATGATCTTGAGCTAGCAGTAGTTTTTTTAGCACTGAAGATCTGGAGACATTATTTATTCGGTGAGAAGTGCCACATTTTCAAAGATCATAAGAGCCTGAAGTATATCTTTGATCAGAAATATCTGAATCCGAGATAGAGGCGATGGCTAGAACTGATTAAAGACTATGACTGTACCATTGAATACCATCCGGGTAAGACTAACGTAGTGGCAGATGCATTAAGTAGAAAGTTGAGACTTCCGAAGAGTTCTTTGTGTGGTATTCGAGCAACCTTGCTAAGTGAGTTAAGAGGTTTCAGGGCGGTAGTGACTGCAGAGAGTTCAAGGAGTCTTTTAGCTCAATTTCAGGTTAGGTCTTCTCTAGTAGCAGAGATTGTGAGAAGACAGCCAGAGGATAGTAACTTACAGAAGATGCTTGCAAAGTCCAAGCAAGGCTCAGAGGTAGAATTTGAGTTAAGAGGAGACGGAGCCATAGTTAAGCAGAGAAGACTATGCATTCCAAGTATTAGTGAGCTTAAGGGTGCTATACTAGAGAAAGCTCACAGTTCAGCTTACGCTATGCATCTAAGAAGCACCAAGATGTACGGAACTTTGAAGAAAACTTATTGGTGACCTGGTATGAAGCGAGAGATGGCCAAATATGTTGATAAATTTTTGATCTGCCAACAGGTTAAACCAGGGAGACAAAGGCCAGGAGGACTCCTTAATCCACTGCGAGTGCCGAAGTGGAAGTGGGAGCATATTACCATGGATTTTCTATTTGGATTACCTCGTACTACTAGTGGACATTGTTGGATTTTATGTCCTAAAACTCGTAGTTTGTAAATTAATAAATATATTCTATTTTTTTCTCGATAAATTTGTTATTGAAATTGTAATCTTGAATCCAATAAACTAAGGTCCTGAAGCTATTTAATGTAGTTTGAACTTTATGTAGTGACATAAAGGTGGATCAAGTTCAAATATATATCCAAATGATCTATAGTATATGAATAAGGTTGGGCGCCTTATTCTGGGGACACTATGGATGTGGCCCACCTTGTAGTAAGTATAAACAATGTGATCCTGAATCGTTCATATAGAGATATGTGAGTGAGGGCATCCTATGTAAAGAGTTTACATAAGATTGAACCATGAAATAGTCACTTTTTACGTTCTAAATACCGTTTTATGTATAAAACTGATTATTTCGTTAATTGATGACCTAGGTAACTTAATCTTAATCCTGAGTTAATTATGAACTTCTGTTCACTCAGAATTATCCTTATATCTGCATAGGTGAGGGCAGCTCAATATCGCTGGCTCAGTAAGCCTCCCATTTAAGGGGTAAGATCAGGTGGATAGCTGGGAACATAAGGTGCAAGACGAAATTCACTCCTACCCGTTATAGGGATAGTAGATAGGTTGTTCCCTTTAGTACTGAATCCAGGTCTTGAACAAGGGGCACCACCCTCTCTTTGGCCCGAGAGGGATTTGGTTTATAGGTTGGACCTTAAACCAATTGTTCATTAGAGGATCAGTGAAACTTAAGGAACAAGATGTGGTCTTGGGGGTAAAACGGTTTTTATGACCCAGCCGAGATTACGAACAACCTGTGAAGGATTAACTTACTAATCATGGTTATATCAAATGGACACAAATATATCTATAGTGAGGGGAGTGCAACTACGGGACTTTAGTGGAATGATCCGTTAGTTAACGATTGTTGATTAGCTCTGTCTAAAGAGTTTAGCAAGCTAATCTGAGATCGTTGGAGCCCATGATCTATAGGTCCATTAGGTTCCCCTACTAGCTCATATGGAATAAACTTAGAACAGTATGATAGAATAATTCGAATTGTTCTAATTATGTAGAGAGAGAGAAACCGACAAGTATATGTGATATAGTGGTCGGGTTTTTTAGCTTTGAGATACAGCTTTAATATTTAAATGTGATTTAAATATCAAGAATATGAAAATGTTCATATTCGGAAGCTCGGAAATGATGGAAATGGTCAAAGATATAAAAAGTCAAAGAGTTGACTTTTTGACTTTGAAAAGTCAAACTTTGACTGACCTTATATTCAAATTTAATTTGAATTTCGAGAAAATGAATGCAGATTCATGCTCGGGAGGTCAAAATTAGTCAACACGGGAAAATCATAAAAAGTCAAAATGTTGACTTTGTGGTCAAAGTTTGACTTTGACCAAATGACTATTTTGCCCTTTGACTATAGTTAGTGGGAAAATCCAAACTTTTGTCGGATAATTCCACTAAAAAAAATAGTGGGCTAGGTGTTGGCTTATAGTAGAAACATTAAGCCCACTAAGATAGTGGAATATAGGTATTGGGTTTTTATGCATTTGGTTCATGCAATTGTTGCATGGGTTTTTTCTACAAATTGGGCTTTTATTTTGAATGAAAAGAGTTTTTTGCAATTTTAAAAATTGGTTTTCATATTTGGGCTGGAAAAGTCACAACTTTGAGAAAAAAGAGTAAAACCCAAACCTACCCAAATTCCATCTTATTTTCCATCTCTTTTCTCTCTCTCGGTTTTCTTCATCCACTGGGTCCCACAACTCGGTTTTGAGTCCAGAGGATAGTAGGTCAACTTTAGTGGTGGTCCGAAAGAGTTCGAATCGAGATTCAACGAGGAAAAGCGGTTTTCGGGAGCTTCAAAGGTAGTATCCTACACTTTTAATTCACTGATTTTTCCCTTCATGATGCATGCTTATTTCCTTTAATTTAAGAGCAATTAGAGTGTAAGTAGATCCTAATTCCACTGCGTATGTCTCGTGTTTCATCAGACATGATGGTATATGGGTAATAGTTGACAGGCTCACCAAGATAGCGTAGTTTATATCGATTAAAGCGACATCTACACTAGATCAGCTAGCTAAGCTATACGTCGACAGGATTGTGAGTCAGCATGGAGTGCCAGTGTCCATAGTTTCATATAGGGATCCGAGGTTTACTTCTAAATTTTAGCCTAGTGTGTAGAAAGCAATGGGAACAAAGTTGAAGTTCAGTACAACGTTTCATCCCCAGACAGATGGTTAGTCAGAGAGGACCATCCAGACCTTAGAAGACATGTTGAGAGCATGTGTCCTTCAGTTTAAGGGAAGTTGGGATATCCACTTATCACTTATGGAGTTTGCTTATAATAACAGCTATCAATCTAGTATCAGCATGTCACCATTTGAGGCTTTGTATGGCAGACCATGCAGAACTCTTGTATGCTAGAACGAAGTGGGAGAGCAAAAGCTAGTTGGTCCTGAGTTAGTACAAGTTACGTCAGACAATATTAAGTCGATTAGAGAGAACCTGAAGTTAGCTCAAGATCGACAGAAGAGCTATGCAGATAAGCGACGAAGAGACTTAGAATTCCAGGTTGGAGATCAATTTTTCTTAAAGTTATCTCCATGGAGAGGTGTTCTTCGCTTAGGAGGAAAGGTAAGCTGAGTCCTAGATATATTGGTCCTTATCAGATAACAGAACGAGTTGGACTAGCAGCCTATAGACTTGAGTTGGCAACAGAACTTGCTCGAATACATGATGTTTTCCATGTGTCCATGTTGAGAAAATATATTCCAGATCCGTCACATGTGTTACAAGCAGAACCGGTTGAGCTGAAAAAAGACTTGAGTTATAAAGAGGAAGCGGTTCAGATCCTCGACAGAAAGGAGCAAGTTTTGAGGAACAAAACGATCCCACTCGTGAAGGTCCTTTGGAGACATCACGGAGTAGAGGAGGCAACCTGGGAGTTAGAAGACCAGATGAGGAGGAGTTACCCGTCACTCTTCACCTAAGGACTTTTAAATTTCGAGGACGACATTTCATAAGGCGGAGGTAAGTTGTAAACGCGAGACTTTCCTTAGATTATTTGCTCTTGTCACATATTGTAGGATGTTGGATTTAAGTTATTGTTGTTCCATTGTTGAAGGAAAATGGCAAAGCTTTTGGTTGAGGTTGTCTTTGATAATTTTGGAATTTATTAATAAAGAAAAGAAAAGAAAGGAAATAAAGGGGAAAAAAATTGGAAAATGAAAGGAAATAGGAACCCATTCGGTGCTTAATGGTTTAAAATGAGAACCCACCACTGCCTAACTCATTTCAGCCCATTTCTCCATCATTTCCCATCAGATTTTCAGAGCATTTCGAGAGAGAGAGTGAAGGAAAAGGAAGAAGAAGCTTGCTGCAGGTTGGAGGTTGAAGAAGGGAGGAAAAAGTTCATGCAAGTGCAACCAAGGAAGAATCTGGGTTCAACCTGCCTATCTCTGGTTTTTAAGTCAGTTTGAGCTACACAAAAAGAACTAAGAGGTGAAGTCTGACTTCCTTGAAATTTAATCCATTTTTTAACAAATTCATGAAGAAAGCTTAAGCTAAATCTAATGTTAAGTTAATGGTTTTTGAAAAGGAAGACAGAGCACAGAATTTTCGTGCAAATCAGAAGGATCTATGGTTTTCTCTGGTTTTCGAACGTTCTGGGGTGTACAAGTTGAATTAGAAGCTCAATTAGGTATGGTTGGAAAGCTTATTCAATTTACTATAATTACATGAAGAATTTGTGAGCCAAAAAGTAATAGAAGTAGGTTAAATTTCAGAAGAAATGTAGAGGGTAGCAGAGAAGCACGAATCTGTATTTGCTATGTTCGGTGGATTTCTGGACAAATCCGTTGGGAGTCTCATTTTGATTCCTTTAGGTAAGTTGTAGAGGGTTCAAAACTGAAGAGTTTGATGTATAGTACATTAATTTTGGTCAAGTATTGAGAAAGTTATGAGTGAAGTTAGGATATTAAATCTGGAAAATCTGGAAAAAAAGTGTGAAGTATGATTTTATTTCTAGAATTTAGAATTTGTGAGCATGGAATGACAAGACGATTTATAGTTCTGATGCTCGGTTTTGGTTTGTTTGACAGGCGAAGAGGAAATAGGCCAACTCGACAGACCAAGGAACTAGCCAAGACTGTGAATGACAAAACGAATTTCAAAAATGATTTCTAAACTGTAATTTATGCTTAAATGATTTACATGCTTGAATATGAACTTATGGATGATACATGATTTCTATGAATGGTTTCAAGCATAAGTTTTGAGCTTAGATTTTCTAATGAAGTTTATATACGTGCACGTGATTATTGAATTCCTGGAAAGTACTTGAAACTGTATCATTTAAAGTAAAGTATGTATTAGCGAGTACTGTTAAAAGATTTTCAGTTTTTCACGAGCAAGTTGAGTAAACTTGAGTTTTACGAAAGATAAAGATAAGGAGGCATGTTTAGGTATTTTCATGTGGTTTTCTGAGACTTTTATTGACTACATGACTGAGATATTGAGCCCGAGGTTATATGGTACCGTGTGGACACAGGTTATGTTCTGTTGTTGATGTTGAGTGTACTTTGTGATAACGATGCTGTCGTGAGTGCTGGGCGGGCCCCACTTCGATAAAGACAATGGGAGTGCTGGGCAAGCCCCACTACATTGTAGAGCTAGTAAACATTGGTTGTACTGGGCATGCCCTACATAATGTTGATTTGTCATGTTAATTAAAATGTTTTATATACTTGATATGCCTTGCTAGATTTTAATGACATACTTGTGGAATATTTGAGAAAGCTTTTAGCATTACACGTTTATGTTTAATGCTTTGATTGAACAGATTCATACGTTTAAAGGTTTATCAAATGTTCTGATTTGTGGATTTACAGTTTTAAATTTAGTCACCCACTGGGCTTCGTAGCTCACCCTTTCAAAATGTTTTCCCACTTTTTAGGTAGAGATCGAGCTCCCAGTGCCTGATAACTTCCAAAGTCTGTTTTCTGCTAAAAGCTTTCAAATCAAGCTCCATGCGTAGGTGGAGTTGTACATTGTGTCTGTTTGTATTGTAAATGTCTTTGTAAGAACTGGATAGTTTATGGTTGTGTAAGCACTAGATGTCGTGGTTGTGTAAACCCCAGTTGGATATGTTTTTGTTTGTGATATGTCTATCAGGTTATTTTCCAAACCGAGTTATGTCAGGACTGCACTTCATGTGTGTCTAAAGGTTTTCAGGGGTTCCGCTGTGTTGTGTTACATGTAAAGCATTTTATATCTAAGGTTAGTATGTTTATCAGGTTTAACGATTCAGCAGGGTCAACAGGTATCATTAGAGAAGGACGATGTCTATTGGCTTCACGCCTTCTCCCTGACTAAGCTAGCAGGTAGTTTGAGAGGGGGTGTGATAGCAAGGTTCTCATTGCGTTGTTTGGACAGAATAGACAAACACCTAGACAAAATTTTGAAAAGAAAGAGTGAGCAGAATTTTGAAGGATAAAAGGTAAAATAGTGCTATAGCCACGAATCAACTAAGTGTTAGTTAGAAAATACAAAGTATGGGAAATGTTACTAAGTGTATGCATATTAGTCATCATGGCAGCGCAATGAATAACGCAAAATAAAAGATCAAGAATATCACAATTAATGACAAAGGATGATAAAGAAGAGGCTAAGGCATAGGGAAAGAATTGCTACTCAGTTGTATTAAAAATTAATTAAGTATACAAAGAAATACAAATAATGCAATACAAAATTTGTATCATGTACAAAGAATCAAAGAATTAGCTTCTACACAAAGAAAAACAATGAACGAAGTTAAAATAAAAGAATGATCGCAATAAAAAAATTGTAAAGTTATTGAGGAGGAGGTTTCGGTGGAGGATTCTGATAAGGTAAGCAAGGAGCTTCTTTGAAATTCAAACACTACTGTAAATGCGGAGGCACCATGGGACCATGAAGATAGGCTATCAAGAAGTTGAAATATTCATGGTTGCGCTCCGCTACTTGCCTTTGGTTCAGGTGGATCGTATAGATGTTGCATTGAATATTGATCATCACGTGCCTTGTCATAGTAGCATTGCATTGCAAGTCTTCTACTCGCTTGTTTACCTCATTTATTCTCTGGTAGAAAAAGTCCTGTTGCTGAGAGAGAAGGGACCGCATATCTGCTAGTTCAGCAGCTAAGGAGGCGATGGTGGGTTATGACTTCGATGTTTCGCCATCATCGTTTTGGGGTTGGGCAGAAGTGCCTTCACCCAAATCGCGTGGGTCATCAACATTCGGCAATCGAAGGGAAAGTTGCGGTGATGATGAAAGTGAGGATGAAGCTACTGGATATGCGGTTGGAGAGTCAGGGGCAAGGAGAAGGTTAGTGAAATGTTCGGGAAATAAGGGAGAAGGTTCTGCAGGAGGGCTTGGAGGGTAAATTATCAAAGGTAAAGGGTCCAAGGTTTCTTGATCTTGCGTTGATGCTTCTTGGAATTTTTCCTTTCCTTTGTCATCCTTGTGTTATTTCTCTGGCTTTGGCTGCTACGGCGCATTTAAGTCGATCATGGGCCTTTTTGGTGGAAGTTCGGGGCAATGTGGGAAATCTTGGAGAAGCATTCTCAAAATTTTGATGTTGATGAGACCATGTACTTCCGACATTTGTTCCTCATCAATACCCACACTTAGTGAGAGGCATAGGCTTGAGACTGTCTAAGGAAAGAAATATTGCCCTCTTATGTGCCCCACAAAACCTCGAATTTGTCTTGCGATCAACTGGCCCACGTTTATTGGAATGCCACGTGTGATGCAGTATGTGGCCATGACTCTATCCTTTGAAATTGTTTTGTCATAAAAAGTCTGGAAGAGTCGCCATTTCACTAAATATACCCAAAGCCACGCCTCTAGAAGCAATGTCTTGGATGCTAGGGTTCTTATGCCTTTTAAGGAAACCGACCACTGAGTGACCGGTTGCGTAAATGTCTTCAACGCATCTTTCATCTGATCTTCTATAGGATCATCAATGATTTTATTACCCGACGCATCTGGGATGTCCTTTATCTGATATAATTCATTGATCCTTTACGCCGAAAGGCACCAATTCCCCTTTCATGGTCACCACATCTTTGGTGCCATCGAGCCATCCATTGTAGAAGTCACGAACTACCTTTAGAATGACGATGAATGGGCACTGATAAAATGTTCCCTATCTATGCTCCAATACAATGCTTGTGATCAAGTTCGATAGTGGTGTTGGCGCAGGGAAGAAACCCATCTCCATCATCATATCGTCATTTTCTTTCTTCCTTGGTGGTCGTTCCTTAGCCAACGCAGACTCACTGCTTTCTACAACTGATTTGCCCTTCTCTTTGCTCAACGCAAGGCGAAATTTTTGCTTTTTTTCCTTTCCCTTGCCTTGCTTTGTTCTTCTTTCTCCCACTCTGCAATTTCTTTTCCCTTCTTCTCTCTTATGCGCTGAACGTTTGCTCGACGTTTCTTCTCCTTCTCTTCCTTCTTCTTCCTCTCTTCTTCTTCCTTTTCTCTCATTTCTTTCTCAAGTTCTCTTTCGAATTGCTCTGAGGCTAGCAAAATACGTTGTTCTTCCTCGAGCCTTTTCCTTTCCTCTTCTGCCGATATCTCATTGTTGCGGCGCACCTCATCATCTTGTAATTTTCTTATTCTATTACCTTCTACGATGATTTGCTGTGCCCGCAACATTTTCTCCCGCTTTTCTTCCTCCGCTTTTCTTCTCCTCTCCTTCTCTTCTAATGCCTCTTGCAAAATTGATGGGTCAATTGTTGATCCTTGCAGCGCATTCTCCTTGCGACGTCGCGTTAAAGGGGTGATGTCTCTATCTTCTCCATCATCAGTCGCAACCAATCTTACTTGTGTTGTTTCCTCCTCGGGTTGTGCTGATTCTCTCAGTTGCACTGACTCCCCCTTATCCCCCCTTAGGAGGTGGATTCTCCATCCAATTCTGGGCTTTCAGCCCTCTTTCTCCTCTCTTCCTCCTTCTTCAGGCGCCTCTCCTCCCTCCTGCGTTCCCTCTTCTCATCCATCCTCCTTTCCTTCTTCTTGATTAGATGGGCTTCCTCATCTCCTTCATCCCTCTTCTCTTTGATCTTCTTCTTCTTCTTTTTCTCTTCAGCCACTTTAGGCTGCTTCTCTGCCATCGCTTCCTCCAAAGTGACCCTGATGGGTCCCTCATAGGATTATGCGTTAGCAGTTTCCTTAGGATCCAAGATTGCCAGAACGCTTCTCCTTGATGCTTCCTCCATCTCCTTCTCCGAAGGCAGTGGCTGGTTCACAACCCCAGTTTCTAGCAGTCCTCCTTCTTTCTCCATGTTACTGAGTATACTCCCAAACACCTCCTTATTGTCCCTTCTCTTCTTTTCACTTTCAGAGGACAATGTTGGGAGTGGGGTACTCTATGAGCTCTGTCCCCTTTTAAACTGGAGTGGTACGGCTGTTACAGGCTTTCGTCGAGGTTTTTCGACGACTCGAGGGATGGTTTTTGGTTGGGCGACAAGACGATGGCTTGCCGCAAGGATTGCCGCCTCTCGAGCAGTGATTTGGGTTGACGAGGGTGATGACGGTAAAGAAAATTATTGGTCGGCCATGGATGAACTGAGCAAGAAAGCTGGGAAATACATAGGATTTTAGGAAGAGAGTAAGTCTGGTAAGCAGAAATGATTTAGGGTTTTCTGGTTACAAAGAGATTCAAGTAAACAACCTAAGATGAAGGAGACAGAATTTATAGTTGGGCCTTGCTGGGCCAAATGTGAATTCTACGGTGACAGGCCTCGAGTTACTCAAAAAGCATGCCGCCCGCGCCTCACATTTATGAATTTGTAGAGACGTATGTCCTTTCAACTGTGAATTCATCATGTCCTTGGAAGCCTAAGCGATTGGACTTCTCAATTTGCAAAAATATTTTTTTTTCTTTGGTGTTTTATTCGGATCGGCGCAAGGTTAAGAATTAACGTAATGCATCCATCAACGTAAATGCATTTTTGTAGAGGACGAGCAACAACTTATGTATCCTCGCAACACACCCCTTAACTCAACACATTTGTCGAGGACGGGCGCATGGTATTTCTACTGGCACAACACTACCTCAGCATAGTGCATTTTCGCTAAGGATGGGCAAAGAATACATATGAGCGCAACACACCCTCAACGTAATGCATTTGAGTTGGATGAACGCAAAGTGTATCTTGTTGGTACAAGATACACCCATCATCGCAATGCATATTGGATGTTGATTTTTTTATTTTATTATTATTTTTTTTCATCAACGCAAGTCACAAGGACTTTGAGGTATTAATTCTCTTCTTATTACATAATCATTCACCAAAATTCAAGAATAACGCATTTAATACAGAAAAGTCAGGAAATTAAAGAGAACACGGAAATAAACACAAGGGAATTAAATGAGGAATAATTTCAAAAGGCGTAAAAACAAATTGAATGAAGCAATAAATGACAAAGTGTATGAAGCAATAAAGACAATAATTAGGAAAGCATGTAAACATAGGATTTAGAGATATGGACCGGAAGACAATTTTTCATGATGAACGCAATCCACACCTCCGCAGGCGAACAAGCTTGCCTGCCTAATGTCTTCAAGGACATTGATCCTTCCCGTGAGATCCAGGGGCTTTGAAATTGCTTGGCAGTGTTCTAGGTGTTCTATTACGTAGCCCGGATGCCAATTACACTACTTGAATCTCCAGATTTCTAATTGAAGTGCCTGCGACTGCATTATCGCATCATTTTTCTCGATGTATTGCTTGAGTAGGGACTCCAATGAATTACTAGAGGTGTTTGAAGATGATGATTGGTTTTGCGACTGTCTCTGATGCCCTTGATTCTGGTTTTAGTGAAAAGGTGGAGGGTTTCCTCGATTCCCAGAGTTCCTGTTCTGATGGTTGCATGGCCCACTAAAGTTAGAGTGATTCCTCCAACCAAGATTATACGTGTTGCTGTATGCATTATTCTGGATAGCGCACGCTTGCTGAGGGCTTGATGGGCACATTTCCACCGCATGGCCCCCTCCATATTAGACGCAAGTGATTGTGGCCACTTGTGCCGGCACATTGGGTTACACTGATCCTTAGGAGAGGGCACCTTGATTAAGCACCATCGACTGAAGGATAGAGGTTACCTCGGCCATCTGTGCGGCCAAAGTTGTCATTGTCTCCGCTGGCACAATGGCAGTATCATTTCTTCTTCTCTCAGAGCCTCTTCCTCCGTACCCATCATCAACCCAGTCATCCATATTCTGCGAGATCCGGTCAAGGACGACCTTGGCTTCAGTGTATGATTTATTCATAAAACATCCTGCCATAGAGGGATCAGCAACAACTTGCGTTGATCTATTCAGACTATTGTAGAATGTTTCCATCAGAACGCAATCGGGTATCCTGATATGCAGACAATTCTTCACCAGTCTTGCACCCAAGCGGTGTTAAGGGTCTTGTTGTCCATTTGCTCAAAGTTCAGCACGTCCTTTCATCGTCTTCTGTTGACTGCCAGAGGGAAGAACTTCTTTATAAACCGTTCAACTAACTAATCCCAGGAAGTTATCTTCATTACTACTCTCACAGGTGAAGATGTCATCTAGCATGTTTTAGCTAAACATAATTATTTTCTTAACACAGATTAATTTACTTGCTTAATTCTTATTAATTACCCAAGGAATTAAGAAAACATCATGGAGAAAGTGAATTAGGGATGAACGAAAATAGACAGAAAGATGATGATGGAAATGATCATAATAATTAATACTAAGATTAAGCGTCTGATACATGGTGTGAATGATAGAGTAAAGAAGGTGAGTACAAGTGATGAAAATGAAATAGAAACAAATACAGGGGAGTGTCAACGTCTTGACACCGATCTGGACGGAGGTTTTTCTTGCCAGCGTGTGGAATAGATGAAGAGAAGAGCTTCCCTCTCAGGCTTGCTTGTCTGGTAGAAGTGACCTTCGTATAGAGCTTCAACAGCAAGGATTGAAAGGATTCTTTGCCTGGAGACTCACCTCTCCGCCTTGTCTCTTAATTCTTCCCGGATCTACTCTGATCAATCGCTAAGACCAGTCTCTCTCTCAAATTAGTATATTCACGTCTCCGTGTATCGGGTATATACAATGTATCAATTATCCCGTATCGAGTATATTTCTTCAATGGAATTGCATAAGCTATTTATAGGCGAAGCTTTGACTCTTTGCATTGTGGTCCCCATTTTATTGTTAAGGCAGTTTCTGAAATGGTGAAGTGAATATTCCTTCTGTTACGCAATCATTCCCGTCAGTAATGCACAACGATCAACTATACATGCGTCATAATCCTCCGCAATTGTGTTGCTCTTTACATCTTCGATCGTTTGCCCGCATGCAGTGTTGTTTTTTATTACCGCATGTGGTGAAAATTGCGTTGATCGCAAAGCTCTTGATCGATTGTCGTATGCGCCATCATTGCGTTGATCGTCTCTCCATTATTGAGTGACAGGCACAATGCGACGTAGATGCATTGTTCATTTTATCTTTGAACCATGAACGCATGCGGTGACTTGATTTCTTGCAAAAAAGACTTGAAACATTCTTTTCTACCATCGCAATGGCGTCAGTGGGTGCATTGACGAAAATTTATAATTCTCACGTTTCTTAGCCAATTTCCATACTATCGACGTAATTTTCTTCCTTTTGGCCGCAATATCTAAACAAAAAAGTATAAATAACTTGTATTTCTACAAGTTATCAATGGCTCTTAATTTTAGGACGCATCGATGAATGCGATAGTGTCTATAGAGCTTATTCCTAACTCTCTACTTCTTGCCTATGCGATGATGCGAGATGCACACAAGGACAAGGTGACCACATACAATCATAACCTATCTCTAGGATGCATGCGATCTGTGAATAGCAAATAGAGCTTATTCCTAAGCTTCTATCTCTTGATTATGCGTTCTAATATGACTCTCCCAAGCCTAGATTCTAATCCGACTTTTCCAAGCCTAGATTCTATCCTTAGACTACCCTCTCGAGTATCTCTAATGGATGAATGACGCATACATAATACAAGATAATCACATAGGATGAAGATCCACAGTTATTCTAGCTAAGTGCTTCTCAACCCATTCGATTGATTTAGCTACTCATGCGTAATGTACAGAGAGTGAACAGATATAAAGACGCAATTTCCATTTTTATAAATAAGTTCGGAGTACAAAATGACAATGGAAAATAAGGGTGGAGAGCTTGGTAGCAATTCCTTGCTTCCCTAGGCTTTTACACTGTGTTATCTCTATTCTGCCCAAAAGATGTTCTTGCTTCCCCAAGAGTCGGCCCTCTCTCTATCTTTCGATGCTTCCGACACTTTTCCAAGTTCACCGGAACAATCTCTCGGTATAATCTCCATTCACTCACTTCCGCCTTCAAAGTAAAGGAAAACTATGAACAATGCTACTTCTATCTATAGGGAAAATTATTTACTGAACAAACTCATTCACTGAAGGTAGCCTTCGGTATTTATAGAGCTTTTGGGCGCAAGGCTTCTTCTCTCTTATGATTGCACTGATGGGATGGCATTAATTCTCTGTCTGGTGCGCCGAATATTTGTCACCGAAAGGTTGAGTGTACTTTCTTCAGTAGGTCATTAACGACTTGTCAACTTAATTCAGAATTGACCGTCATCAGCTTTCTGTCCCATTGTGATTTATTACGCTTTTCATCCAGATGCGCCCACCATGATACACCGACTCTATGCGGCAACCTTCTTGAGCAGATATTCGCGAGTGCAAATGATCGCATAGCCTTGCGTCAACGTAATCTCTTAATGCGCTCGGACATTAATTTCTTTGGGTCGCATTTTCGCCTTGTGTCAACACATTTTCAGCACAAAAATACATAAATTAGCTGTTTAAATCTGATGGACGCATGTGATCGCAATGTTGTGAACTTAATGCTTTTGGACGTAATATTGTATATTTTTATCATTGCAACCCTGCATTATTTTATGACTTTGCACTGTAATAACGTGCATTTCTGCCCGTTATCACTTGACCGATGTATAACCCTCCAATAGAGAAAGGTATAGTGAAACTCCCAGGGTCGCGCATTTTCGATGGGATTATAGATTTTGAACTTTGCGTCAAAGCCACCGTTGCAAACTTATCAGTGCTTCTCTTCTTTGTCACCATGTTCTTTAGAAACTTCACATATGCGGGCATCTACTCAATTGCTTCAGTGAATGGAATGTTAATATGCAACTGTTTTAGTATATCCATGAGGCGTTGATATTGTACCTCATCATTTTTCTTCTTTTTAAGTCGCTGGGGGAATGGTGGCAGCTGTATTCTCATGGTCCCCTATTCTTTCGGCTTCGAGGTGGACGCAGTTTCTGGTTCTTTCGTCTCTTTTTCTTCTGTTTCTTCTTGAGTCAACGTAATCTTTGGTTCTAATGCAATTGGAGCAGATTGGCTAGGCTCTTTCTTCTACCCTGCCATAGTCTTTCTGCTCCGCAACATCACAACTTGACATTGCTCTTTTCCTGTACCCCCTGGGTTGCGTGGGAGTTCTGTTGAACTCGACAGGGCCTCTTGCGGTCTGTTCTTAAGTTTGCCAGCGATCTGGCGAATTTTAGGGTTGCGGATGGACGTCGCATGATTTTGAAGCACTGTTTTGTTTTTTTCAATATATTGCTTCAACAAACTCTCCAAAGTGGAAGATTGCGGCGCCTGCGAACTGCTGGCTTGATTATGCGTTTGATCGTTGGTTCGCGAGAAAAATCCGGGTGGCCCTTCTTTTTGCGCCACTGATTGAAAATTTTGCTGTTGATTTTTCCACTCGAAGTTAAGGTGGTTTCTCCAGCAAGGGTTGTACGTGTTGGAAAATGGATTATTCTTCGCAAAATAGACTGACTGTGGGTTTCGCAAGCATTCCTCCATTGGATGTCCTTCACCACAAGTAGCACAACTTTCGATCGTCATGTTGATTGCGTTGACTTGCCTACTATGCGTTGCTAGGCTATTGATTGTAATTCCCTGTATTAAGTTCATCATCATAGTCATTTGACTCTGAAGGGATGCGATGGCCCCATAATTCGCGTCACTATCCTTGATTCTCAATCTTTAATCACTTCCTTGATTTTTAGAAATGCAATCAAGGATATTCTTGGCCTCATCGTATGTTTTATCAAGCAGACCTCCAGCTGCTGTCACATTGGCAGCTGTTTGTGATGCAGGGTTTAATCTGTGGTAGAAAATCTCCATCTGTTAGCAGTCTGGCAAGCCGTTATGTTGGCAATCTCTGGTCACCAAAAAGTTGAGTGTAATTGCTATAGTATGTCGTTAACGGCTTGTCAACTTAATTCGGAATCGACCATCATCAGCTTTCTATCCCATCGTGATTTATTAAGCTTTCACCCAGACGCGTCCACCTTGATCTGTCGACTCTATGCGGCCACCTTCTTGAGCAGATTTTCACGAGTGCAAATGATCACATAGCCTTGCGGTCGTAATCTCTTAATGCGCTCGGTCGTTAATTTTTTCGGATCGCATTTCCGCCTTGCGCCAATGCATTTTCTGCACAAAATACATAAGTTAGTTGTTTTAATGTGATGGACGCAAGCGATCGCAATGTTGTGAACTTAATGCTTTTGGACGCAATATTGTATATTTTTTCTATCGCAATCCCACATTGTTTTATAACTTTGCATTGTAATAACATGTATTTCTGCCCGTTATCAGCCTTCAAACTACTCCCTGCATCATAAACCACCGTAGACCCATATGAGTCTCAAATCGCACTCCTCAGCAGCCAAGGATACCATAAAATGAAACCAGACCAACCATCGTCGACCATCAAACGAACCAGATGCTTGAATCTATCTCTACTAAAGATAGCGCTCAAGCAACAAGACCTCCCAACCTCACTTCGAATAGCCCACAAAGACAGCCCACGCAAAACATACGCCTCCACCCATGCCACCCATAGTGATCCTAATTTAATTAAGAGAAGCCAGAGCAGCTTCATAATAGCAGCCTGGTTCCAAGAGGCTACATGCTTCACACCTAACCCCCCTTCTCCCAACGACAAGCACACCTCATCTCACGCCACCCGTATACCAACCTAACTCATTGCACTACCCTTCCATAAATAACTACGTAACAGACGATCAACCTCATGAGTTACACACGTAGGTAACATGAAGATGCTACACCAAAAAACGTGAAAGGACTATAAAACAGACCTAACAAGCTACAACCTCCTAGCAAAGGAGAGGGACCGCGCTGCCCAGCTTCTAATACGAGTTTTATTTCTCTGAATCAAAGACGTACAATCCATAGCCCTCAACTGACCTGCCAATAAAGGAAAACCCAGATACCTAACAAGCAGTGAACCAAGAGAGAAACCCATAAACGTAGCTAGTTCCTCCGCCTCCCCAGACTCCACACCCCCAACAAACATGGAACTCTTCCCAACATTTGCAATTAACTCAGATAGCCCTACAAAATCTGCCAGAACCTGTCTCACAAACTCCAAAGAATCTCTCTCTGTTGCACAGAAAATCATCAAATCGTCTACAAACACCAAATGATTCAGACCCACACGCTTACACGGATCATGGAACCTAAACCATATAGGAGGTTTATTCAACAACCTAGTGGTAACGGGCAGAAATGCACATTATCATAGTACTAAGTTCTTAAACAATGTTGGCTTGCATTGATAAAACATGTTAAATTGCGTCCATTAAGCATAAATTTCATAATATTGCGGTCGCATGCGTTCATCGCATTAGAACATTTTATTTTTTTTATTTTTGTGTAGAATATACGATGACGCAAGGCAGAAATTGCAATTATAGGAAATCATTGGTCGAGCGCAGCATTACCGCAAGGCTTTGCGGTGATCGTGTTCACAAATATTCATACACTTAGTAACATTTCCCACACTTTGTATTTTTTAACTAACACTTAGTTAATTCGTAGCTTAGCATTACTTTACCTTTTATCTTTCAAAATAAACCTTCTTTTTAAAATTTTGTCTACGTGTTTGTATATTCTATCCAAACAACGCAATGAGGACCTTGCGCATCTTTCAATTTAGGGGTGGGGAAGGTCTGAGCATATGAGATCAAGTGATGCGGTCATTAAGAAAAATGCGTTCATTATCTAAAAAAAATAAAAAATAAAAAATAAAAAATTTCATATAAACTCCAATGTTAGCACAAGGGAAACCTCAAAAACAATCCCAACCTGATAAGAGTTAAGTTGTGAAAGGAGCCTGCTCGTAGTTGGATGTTCGCATGACACCCGTGGGAGTAAGCCAAAACAAAGGTGTTTTCAAGAACAACGCAATATGAAAAAAAAAAAAAAGAAGAAAGAAAATGAGAAAGAAAAAAAAAATAAAAGAAACATGAGACAACTCCTCTGAAATTCATGAGTTAAAGTTGAGATTGGCACACAACTGTAGTTGGATGTTCGCATGACACCCGTGGGAATAAGCCAGAACGAAGTGTGTAACCATGATCAATAGTCTCTAATAAATGATGCAAAGTTTGACCACCGCATTCGGATGCATCAAGTTGTTTTGTCAAAAAGAGGTAAACATTCTTTTTAAAACTAGAAAAGCATTTTTTAGCAGAAATTTGTAGTAGAGAAGAATAAAGTAGGGCTTTGTTATGAATTAGCAAGGATAGAAGGAAATTGTGATGTTAAGTAATGAGCCTAGAAGGAGCATTCAGAGCAAACAATCGACGCAAAATGTCATGAATATTTCCATCTCCATCCTTCTGTCTATTTTCGTTCCTCGATGAATCGCTTTCTCCATGATGTTTTCTTAATCCCTTGGTAATTAGCATGAATCTAACAAGTAAATTATTCTGTGTTAAGGAAATAAACATGTTTAGCTAAAGCATGCTAGGCGACATCTTCTCCTGTGAGAGCAGAAGTGAAGATGCCATTCCTCTTGTCGAGAGAAGGTTGGAAGAATGCGTTAACTAAAGCGAGAAGTATTTCCAGAGATGGAAGCAACCTTGCATTCATTACGTTCATCCCTTTTTCACCACAGAGATGTGGAAACACAGCCGATCATGAGAGGTGTATGCCAAGGGAAAGCAGAACCGTAGTTATATCTTTAACGCAATAAATGAACTTGTGATGTTTATATTAATTACACTTTCTATTTCTGTTTCATACATAAAGACTTGCCACCGCATAACGCGACCCTTTGTATAATCTTCACAGTTAGTCTCAAACTCAGTATCATGTATCAGTATCCTGTATCTTGTATCATATTAGCTTAGGTTTACTTTTATCGCACTTTATTTTATTATTGCAACTTTACTTTACAGCAATATTTTACTTTACCGCAATTTTAAATACCTGTATAAACCAATCTTTTATTAATTGAAAAACCCTCAGTCGCATATATCACGAACGTAACACATTAACTACGCAATCCCTATGTTTGACCTCGGTTCACTCTAAGAAACTTGCAGTAGAATTATACTTAGTTCCAACGCAAGGAAACTTGTTACAACGCATAGCATACTACAAGCATTTCATTAATAACACATACATCTAAAAGTAGTAACATATATCTTAAACTTGCGTTATAATCATCCATGCATTGTGTGACATAAGATAATAATATCAAAGTTTATGTCATCAACGACCCAGAGATTGAGAGGACATTTAGACGGAGACTGAGAGACCGCCAACAACAACCACAGTCAAATAAAGAAGAGATAGGGGAGCAGCCTGAAAATGGAGCACCAAACGAATATAATGTCATGGAGAATCCAATCCTACTGGCACACGATCGAAATAGACCCATTAGGGACTATGCATCGTCAAATCCCTATGATTTCTCTCCAGGAAACGGAAGTCGATTCGAAATGAAGCCGATGATGCTACAGATGATCCAGACTGTAGAACAATTCGAAGGAAGACGTGGCGAGGATCCGCATGCCCAACTTCAAAGCTTTATTGAAATCTGAAATACTTTTGTGTTCCCGAACATCTCTGCCGAAGAAGTTCGACTAACGTTGTTCCCATTTTCTCTCTGTAATCAGGCTAGGAAATGGGCATATTCTCTCGAGCCGCGAGAGGTCACTTCTTGGGAACAGGTCGTGGATAAGTTTATGAAGAAATATTTTCCACCTACTGAGAATGCCAGATAAAGGAAACTAATTACAAATTTTGAACAAGACATGGACGAATCACTCAGCGATGCCTGGGCAAGGTTTAAAAGGTTGGTCAGGGATTGTCCACACAATGGGTTGCCAGACTGCCTTCAAATGGAAACTTTTTATCATGGTTTGAATTCTGCTTCGCAGACCACTGCCAATGCGGCAGCCGCTGGTGGTCTGCTTGATAAAACGTATGACGAGGTGAAGAATATCTTGGATCGCATCTCTAAGAACCAGGAAGATTAGAGAGAGAGTGACCAAAAATTGAGAATCAAAGACAATGACATAGTAATGGTGCTATTGTTTTACTACAAAATCAGATGACCGCAATGATGAACTTAATTTAGGGAATTGCGATCAGCAGCCCAACACCACAAAACGGGAAAATCAACGTAATCAGTCAAAACACCGCAAGGTGTGCGACTTGTGGTGATGGGCACATGATGGAAGATTACCTGCAAAATCCACAATATGTTTACTTTGTAAAAAATAATCCCTTTTCGAATCCTACAACCTTGGGTGGAGAAACCACCCCAATTTTGCTTAGAAGAATCAGCAACAGAATTTCCAACCCATGGCGCAGAAAGAAGGGCCACTGGGATTCTTCCAACGCAACAACGATCAGACAAACAATCAAGCAAGTAGCTCATAACCATCGCAATCCTCTTCCTTGGAAAGCCTATTGAAGCAATACATAGAGAAAAACGAAACTATACTTCAAAGTCAGGCTACGTCCATCTGCAATCTAGAATTACAAATGGGCCAGATTGCGAGTGAGCTAAAGAGTAGACCACAAGGGGCTCTGCTGAGTTCAACAGAACTCCCACGTAACTCGGGGGGATCAGGTAAAGAGTAATGTCAGGTTGTGACATTGCGAAGTGGGAAGATTGTGGAGGGAGAAAAGAAAGAGCTTAGTCGGACAGCTTCCATTGTGGCTGAACCTGAAATTGCGGTGACGCAAGAAGAAGAAAGAAAAAATGAAGCAATAGAACCAGAGGTTGCGTCGACCTCAAAGTCAACTAAGATAGGAACCGTGAAAGTGCAGTTACCCCCTTTCCCACAGAGACTAAAGCAGAAAAAGAACGAAGAGGTACAGTACCAACACTTTCTGTCTATGTTAAAACAATTACATATTAATATTCCTTTCAGTGAAGCGATTGAGGATATGCCTACCTACGCAAAGTTTTTGAAGGATATGGTAACTAAGAAGAGAGAAGCTGGTAAGTTTGCCATGGTGGCGCTAACTCAGAGTTCAAAATCAATAATTCCACCAAAGATGAGCGATCTTGGGAGCTTTACTATACCATGCTCCATAGGAGGACTGTACATCGGGCAAGCATTGTGTGACCTTGGAGCCAACATAAATTTGATGCCTCTGTCAATCTTTAGGTAGCTGAATGTGGGGCAACTTGTGCCAACAACAGTGACTCTCCAACTGGCTGATAAATCTCTGGTGCATCCAGAGGGAAATGTGAAGGACATACTGATAACCATTGACAAATTTATCCTACCAGCCGACTTCATCATTTTGGACTACGAGGCCAACAAAGATGTGCCCATCATTCTGGGGCGACCATTTCTATCAACAGGTCGTGCTCAAATTGATGTGCATAAAGGGAAAATCACTTTGAGTATCAACGGACAGAAGCTTAAGTTTAACATAATTCGTGCCATGAAGTTTCCGGATGAAGAAGACCTACATGACTCAGATGATGACCAGAATTCGAATGAAGAAGAAAAGTTTGTTAAAGAAAATGAAGAAGAGGACGCCAGCACATCCGTTGCTGCCTGTAATGCGATCATGACAAAAACAAGAAAGGAAGGAGAGATGGTCGCAAATCAAGATGAAGAGCCAACAGAAAAAGAAGAAAGAAAAACAATACAACCTTCCCTAGTAGAACCACCAACACTGGAATTAAAGACCCTACCGACCCATTTAAAGTAAGCATTTTTTGGGTAGAATGAGAAATTGCCAGTTATTATTTCCTTTGAGCTCAACAAAGACCAGGAGAATGTGTTGATGAGCATTCTAAGGAAACATGTGCGAGCAATTGGATGGACGCTCGCCGACATTAGAGGAATTAGCTCTGCGTACTGTATGCACCGCATTCGTCTTGAAGAGAAACACAAAGCAACGATTGAACATCGAAACAGACTCAACCTTGCGATGAAAGAGGTCATCAAGAAAGAGATCATTAAATGGCTAGATGCGGGCATTATCTATCCTATAGCAGATAGCACGTGGGTCAGCCCCGTGCAGTGTGTGGCGAAAAAGGTCGGCATGATGGTAGTCCCGAATGAAAACAATGAATTAATACCACAAAGGACCATCATTGGGTGGCGCATTTGCATGGATTACTGCAAGTTGAATGCGGCCACAAAGAAAGATCATTTCCCTCTGTCATTCATCAACCAAATGCTAAATCGTCTAGCTGGAAATGATTTTTACTGCTTTCTGGATGATTATGCCAGGTACAACCAGATTATGATAGCTCCAGAAGACCAAGACAAAACCACATTCACCTGCCCATATGCGACCTTCGCTTTTCGCTGCATGTCGTTTGGCCTCTGCAATGCGCCAAGCACATTCCAAAGATGCATGATAGCTATCTTTTCAGATTATCTCGAGGACTCTGTTGAAATCTTTATGGACAACTTCTCTGTTTATGGGAACACCTATGAGGTCTGTCTAGCCAACTTAGAGAAGATACTGAAGAGATGCGAACAGACGAATCTGGAGCTCAATTGGGAAAAATGTCATTTCATGGTGAAGGAGGGCATAGTGTTGGGACACAAGGTTTTCCGGGATGGGTTGGAGGTGGACAAAGCAAAAATCGAAGCAATTGAAAAACTTCCACCTCCAACAAGCGTGAAGGTTGTACGAAGCTTCTTGAGGCACGCTGGATTCTCCAGACGCTTTGTCAAAGATTTTTCGAAGATAGCATGACCACTCAGTGCGTTATTAGAGGCTGACAGAAAATTTGAGTTTGACAACAACTGCCTTAACGCATCCAGAGTTTTGAAAAATGTGCTGATTACCGCACCCATGTTGATTGCACCCGACTGGACACTTCCTTTTGAAATTATGCGCGATGCAAGCGGGTATGCGATGGGAGCAGCTTTAGCAAAAAAGAGAAAAACAATCTTGCACCCCATTGCATACGCGAGTAAAACATTAAATCCTGCTCAGACAAATTATACCCCCATAGAGAAAGAGCTTCTGGCAGTAATTTTTGCGTTGAAGAAATTTCGAGCATATCTGTTGGGAATAAGGGTACTCATCCATACTAATCACTCGGCGATCAAGTACTTAATGACAAAGAAGGATGCAAAGCCAAGGTTGATCAGAGGTGTTCTTCTCCTTCAAGAATTTGAAATAGAAATAATTGATCGAAAAGGGACAGAAAACCAAGTTGCAGATCACTTGTCTAGACTGGAAAATCCTGAGGTTGACCGCAATGAGTCTAAGGTGAGTGCGATGTTCCCGGATGAGAAGCTATTCCATATTGAAGAATTGCCCTGGTATGCAAACATAGTCAATTATCTGGTTTGCGAGCAATTTCTTGAAGACTACACCTACCACTAACAGAAGAAGCTCAAACATGAATATAAACATTATTATTGGGATGAGCCGAATCTGTATAAAAAAGGAGCAGACCAGATTTTTTGATTATGCATACCAAATGCTGCTTAACAACGCATATTATCGCAATGTCACGACTCACCATATGGTGGGCACTTTGGAGGGCAGCACACTACAACCAATGTTTTACAGAGTGAATTCTTTTGGCCTACATTGTTCAAGGATGCAGCTAACTATGAATGAAGTGTGATCGGTGCCAGTGCATAGGTAACATTTCATGGAAACATGCAATGCTAATGAATGCCATCTTAGAGCTTGAATTGTTCGACGTATGGGGGATTGATTTCATGGGACCATTCCCTCCCTTGAATGGTAAACATTATATTTTGTTAGCAGTCGATTATGTATCCAAGTGGGTAGAAGCAATAACATGCGCCACAAGTGATGCGGCAGTAGTCTCCCAGTTCCTGAAGAAACATATTTTCACTCGTTTTAGCACTCCCCGTGCCATCATAAGTGGTGAAGGGACCCACTTTGTCAACCATAATATCAAGGAGCTGCTGCGCAAATACAATATTCTCTACAAAGTGGCCACTGTATACCATCCACAGACGAATGGTCAGGCTGAAGTGTCCAATCAAGAAATTAAGTTGATACTTGAGAAGGTAGTAAGGCCTTCACGAATGGATTGGGCAACAAAGCTTGACGAAGCGTTATGGGCATACCGGACTACATTTAAAACACCCATAGGTATATCCCTATATGCATTGGTATTTGGTAAGGGGTGTCATTTTCCTTTAGAGCTGGAATATAAGGCACTGTGGGCGATAAAGAAGCTGAACTTTGATTTGAAGAAAGCAGAAGAAGCACGAAAAATGCAACTGGTCGAGCTAGAAAAATGGAGGATTAACGCATATGAAAATGCAAAAATTTATAAAGAGCACACCAAGCACTGGCATGACAAACGCATATGTGGTAAGAACGTCCAAGTTAGGAAAAAGGTCTTACTCTTCAACTCACGTCTGCGGCTCTTTCCGGGAAAATTAAAATCATGCTGGTACGGACCATTCATCATTAAATAAATATTCCAACATGGTGTGGTAGAGTTGATCACTGAGGATGGAAGTCGTACATTTAAGGTTAATGGACAGCGAGCTAAGGTATATTGCGGAGGTGATTTCCAGCCAAAAAAATACCTCCGTGAAGCTGAAAAACCTGGAATACCCTTTGTTTAATTCTTGAACTCTCATTCCTTCATCACTTTAATCCTTAGTTATCTATCTGCATTTTACTCTTTATTACTTCTAAAAATAAAACTTGTTGTTTTGTTTAAAATCATTTGACCCTCTCTTTGTTTGTTAACAATGATTAAGGCACAGGATTGCAGAGATGTTACATGAAGCAGCAAATTATCTCACTCTATCACCGCAATCCAAAGAAGAGAGATCGCCGCAAAGATGGATGCGTCAATACACAGTGCGGGTGACAGCCCAAATTTGGGAGTGTATTCTTCCTTATCATTATTTCAAATTTTGCGTCATTGCATTGCATATTAGTTCTTAAAAGTTTTATCACCACATCCTCTTTGATTACCGCAATCATCTAACATAAATAAATTTAGTAAATCACCGCATGCTGTTTCTTTGCCAAGTATGATTTCAATGATGAAAAACATGATTCTATTTCTTTCGTATATACTAGAGTCAACTTAACTTTAAGATAGTCACCTCATGAAATATTTCTAGAAGTTAGGGGTTTGCTAGCTTCCTTTCAAACTCTCTTTACAAATCATTCTCAGAACATCGCATGACTTATTTCAATTTTTTTGGCAATGAGGACATTGCCGCATTTTAAATTTAGGGGTGAGGTATTTATTTTCTTCGACCTTGCTTTTTTTTTTATAAAAAAAATTGAGAATAACAACTCCACTATCAACGCAAAGGGAAACCCATGTTGATAAGAGTTAAGTTGTGAAAGACACTTACCCGTAGTTGGATGTCCGCATGACACACGTGGAGGCAAGCCAAAACGAAAGTAAGTCACCAGGATCAACGCGTAAATAAATGACCGCAACTCCACTCCCAAGTAGGTATAAACTTAGTCTGAGAAAGAGCATATTACTCGTAGTTGGATGCCCGCATGACACACGTGGGGGCAAGCCAAAACGAAGGCAAAGCACTCGGATCAGCGTAAGGTTAGAAAAAAACAACAATGACAAGAAATATGCAAGGATAAAATCATTTGACAAGCCGGTGGAAAATTTTCTTTTTTGAAATAAATCATGTGATGTTCCGGAAGTTAGTAAAGTCTTTTTGAAGTTTAAGCTTGCGTTCCCCAGGTCTTAGAAATATTTTGAGAGGAGGCTTGAACGAGACTTAAGGAAACTTTGGTATATAGGAATTGAACAAAATATCCTTGAGAAATCTAGGAAAAGAATATTGCGGTCGATTTGCCAAAAGAAATCTTTAGCTTATGCTTGAGGACAAGCATTGTTTAAATTTAGTGGTGTGATAACGGGCATAAATGCACATTATCAGGGTGCTAAGTTCTTAAACAATGTTGGCTTGCGTTGATAAAACATGTTAATTTGAGTCCATTAAGCATCAATTTCATAATATTGTGGTCGCATGCATTCATCGCATTAGAATAGTTGATTTATGTATTTTTGTGCAGAATATGCAATGACGTAAGGTGAAAATTGCGATCATAGGAAATCATTGGTCGAGCGCAGCATTACCGCAAGGCTTTGCGGTGATCGTGTTCGCAAATATTCGCCCTAAAAGGATTGTCGTAACTTGGTCAGCGCAACATGGTGGGTGCATCTGGGTGAAAGGCTAATTAATCGCGATGGGACAGAAAGCTAAGGATAGTCAAATCCGAATTAAGTTGACAGTCGATTAACAATAACAAGTACATTCAGCTTTTTGGTGACAAATATTCAATGCATCAATCAGGGGAATTAAAGCCGTCCCATCGGTGCAATCATGAAAGAGAAGCCGCCGTTCACCTTGGATGTTCTATAAATACCAAAGGCAACCTTCAGCAAAGGGGTTTAGCAGTTCAAAATTTCATACTTCAGTTCACACGTCTTTGGTTCAAAGTTTTCCTTCCGATTTAAGGCGGACACGAGAGAGGAAGGTGGTGCTAATAGATCGTTCTGGTAAGCTTAGGAGAGCACCGGAAGCCTCAAGGACAGAGAGAGGGCCGACGCCTGTGGAAGCAGGAACATCCTTGGAACTGAATAGAGATTCACAGTGTAAAAGCCTCGGTCAGCAAGGAATTGCTACCAGGCTCTCTACCTTAACTTCCATTGTTATTTTGTACTCCACTCATTTATCGAAATGGAATCTATTTCTCTATATTTGTTCACTCTCTGTTATTTACGCATGAGTAGCTAAATCAGTTGAATAGGTTGAGAAGCATTTAGCTAGCACAACTAGGGAATCTTCACTCTATGCGATTATCTTGTATTATGTATGCTTTATTCGTTCATTAGAGATACTCGGGAGGGTAGTCTAAGAACAGGATCTAGGCTTGGGAAGGTTAGGTGAGAATCTAGGCTCGGGAGAGTCAGATTAGAATGCATAATCAAGAGATAGGAGCTTAGGAATAAGCACTATTTGTTATCAACGCAACGCATGCATCCTAGAGATAGGATATGATTGTATGCGGTCACCTTGCCTTTATGCATTTTACATCATCACATAGGAAAAGAGTAGAGACTTAGGGATAAGCCCTATGGACACTTTTGCATTCAACACATGCGTCCTAGACTTAGGAGCATCGCATTTGCATTGGAAAATGACTTGTTGTGCATGGTTGTAGCATGATCGCATAGTCTGACGCATTCCCAAGTAATGCTAGCTAAAGATCTTCTCAACCCGTTCATCGGCATACTCAGTGTATCTATCACACAACTAACTTTTCTCAAATCTACTGCATTTGTTTATTTTTTTCATTAACACAATCAACAATTAGTTGAGTTACCGGTTACCGCAAAGTTTCATCAAAAATTACCAACGCAATCTGTTTTCACAAGTCCCTGAGTTCGACCCTGGACTTACTAGGAAACTTAGTGGAATTTACACTTGGATTCCGCTGAGGAAACTTGAGTACACAATGCAATTTCACCATCGCATATCATCCATAATTCACTTCATAAAAATAAGCATCAAGTTTTTGGATGACGGGCAGAAATGCACGTTATCACCTAGACAAGACCTCCGTCACCATCACAAACAAAAAAGGAGACAATGGATCCCCATGCCTCAACCTCTTCTTACCAGGAAAAAACCCTTCAAGGGAACCATTAATCATCACAGAGAACTTAGGCGAAGTAACACAGCCCTTACCCAACTAATAAACTGAAGGGGCGTACCTATAGCCAACAACACAACACACCAAACAGAAAATCCCAATTTACGGAATCGTACGCCTTCTGAAGGTCTACCTTCAACACACAACGTGACTTCCCTATGCCCTCCTTATAGCACCCCACAATCTCCTGACATAATAAAATGTTGTCAAAAATTGACCTATTCGGAACAAACACAGACTGGTTGCCACTGATGAAAGCAGACAACCACAACCGCGATCTCTCAGCTAAGATCTTCGAGATACACTTATACACAACATTGCTACAAGAAATAGGACGAAAATCCTCCATAGGTTCAGCTCCCCGCCTCTTTGGGATAAGAGTAATAACAGTAGAATTAACTCCACCAGGCAGGTAACAAGTGTCAAAAAAATTCAGCATAGCGTCACAGAAATCATCCCCAACCATACTCCAAACAGCTCTGTAAAAATCCACCGAATACTGATCAGGCCCAAGAGCCTTCCCAGACTTCATCGAGAATAAAGCCTTCTGAATCTCCTCCTGACTCATTGGCCGACCAAGCGCCTCCACCCCCTCCTCGGACCAGCTGAACTGCACAATATCCCCAATTCGGGTAGTAAGATCTCTATATCCCACAGGCTAAGACTCTAAACAACCCTGAAAGAATTCTATCGCCACCCCTGCTACCCTGTCATGCACCGTTTAACGAGTGCCCCCAGCATCCATGACCGTAAATAAACCACTACAACTACGACGAGAACGAACACTGGGATGAAAAAACTTGTGTTCATATCACCTAACTCCAGCCACCCTACCCTGGCCTTCTGCCGAAGCGATGCCTCCTCCAATCTCGTCACTAACCAGAACACCTCAGTGGCCCAAGCCACCTTCGCACACACCGACTCTGAAGTAGGATCCCTTTCTACTTCAGCCTGAGCAACCTCTATAACCTGCCTAGCCGTCCGCACCTCATCAGCTAACACAGAGATACGCCTACCAAACAATGCACCAAAAACCATTTTCACTGCCTTCAAATTTCGCACAAAGCTAACCATAAGAGACACAACCTTAGACCTTCTCCATACTGACCAGATAGTATCAATAAAACCCTCAGCCTCCGCCCAATGAGAAAAATAATGAAACGTAGGAGGCGGCCTACTCCTCGTCTCCCCTATAGAAACCAGAAGAGGGCTATGATCAGAAATCCCCCACTGACCAACCTTAACCTCCGAATACGGAAAAGAAACCTTCCACGCCTCATTAGACAAGCATCGATCCAACCGGTGCAAGATACCATTCCCCTGAAGTTTACTAGTCCAAGTAAACCAGTTACCTATCACACCCAACTCAACCAGATCTACCTCCAATAAAGCCCCATCAAACTTCTCCATCTCCCTTAAGCTAGGGTAACCACCAAAATCCTCCGAACTACTACGAATAGCATTAAAATCCCCCAAAACAACTTTAGGAAGCTGCCACGTGACACACACATCACTCAACTAAGACCACAAGTTCCTCCTCTCACTCGGGTGATTAGAGGCATACACAGCATCAATATGTACCCTAACACTAGATACAATATCCACTAAGGTTCTAGAAATAAACTGCTCCCCACTGACATCAATAGAAAAATCATAGACACTTTTTCGCCACATCGCCCAGATCCTTCCAACTTCCTGCACACTATAGCTACACACACAATTCTAAGCATAACCAAACCTACCCATCACCATATCAAAATTCTATACTTCCTCTATAACGCCTACGACGACTAACCATAGTAAACTCATCAGCACATCCCGTGCCCTTATTCCCATCCACTTGGCTAAATCCCCTTGCACCATGTCACACCCCTGCCCTAGCCTTAGCCCCAAGACTTAGAAGGGAGCATGAAGATATACTAGTAGCATTCCAAGACAACATTTAAATTTAACATTTCCTCCTTTATCTATTAAAACCTTAACATGTTTACAATAACCTATATAATTTCATACATGTAGCCCAATTTTCTATACTCTTTTATTACATGATCTAAGTCGTGCCTTGAGAAATTACCAAGTCATGTTGTTTTGGTGGTTGTAGACTCCTTCCTGAACGCTCCGCTTTACAACCTGGGGAGGGGGATAAAAGAAAACATTTGGAAGAGAGTGTAAGCTAATAAGCCCAGTGAGTGGTGCCTTTTAAAATAACAATCACTTTACAAAACATATTTTTTGGGAAGTCAATCACATAATCACAATTTCAATATAATCTATGCATGATCATGTGTAATCTCATTCAATCATTATCCTCCAGTCCCATGCTATACTTGGCATGTTCACATCATGCATATATTAACAATCATAACAACTTTTTATGGAAACTTTCCTATAACCCGCTTTCCCTGCCAATGTGCACATCGACTTTTATTTCCCGCTAGTCATGCTTAGGTATCTTGACTATATTTCCTATCGATCGTCACCGACTATCATTTTTCGCCGACCGAAGCCGACTATATTTTCCTGCCAAGTACCATTTTTAAGCATGCTAACTCATGTATTTCGTGTATAATCTTAGTTTCCATAGAAATTGCACAAACAATATCATGGCAAGTCACATAACATTATAAGCATGCATTTGTACTTACCTATGCATTTATTCATATAACAATGTATAAAACTAAATAACCACTCACTGTGAGCAAGATTTTCTACTAAAACCACTTTGAGAATACCTTCCTGAGAGTTCCTCCATATCAATGAAAATTCCTCAATTAACACTTGTTATATCAATAAATAATGCTAAAATAGCCAAAATACCATTATATAATAAAAGTACCAGCTTACCCCACTCCAAACTTAGCCAAAATCCTAAAATTAGCCTCTTTAGAGGTTATTTGGATTGTGGCAGGCAGCTGGGCATTCGGCCGTGTGTAGGGTGGGCATGCTGTGTCACACAATGGGCTGCTGCGTTGGGCGTGCGTGATGCGTCGTACAGTGACTGTTGCGTTGGGCGTGCATGATGCGTTGGTGTGAGGCAGGACAGACACAGCGCTGCAAGGCGTAAGGCGTGCACGCTATGTGCTGGATGCGTTGGCTGGCTGTGCATTCGGGTTGGCTCCAATGTTTCACAAACGCAACCTTAGCTCCTTCGGATCCTAATTAATTTGGCAGCCTAAATACTTAAGCATAACACTTTAAATAAGCTCTCAACACATAGATTTTGGGGATGGCATGAATAAATTCTTCTCGCCCAACCCCTCTATTATAGCCATCCCAAATTCACCCCCTTGTGAAGACTCAACTCCCATTTGTCCCTTTTTGAAGCTGCCAACACTTACCCTATTACAGCACAGCCTTGAGTTGTTCTCATCTTAGTTTGCTAGCCAAAATTCCCATTTTGCATGCAACCTCCTTCATCCACCTCCTGCTTAGTGTGATAAGACCTCTTTTGCATGTAATCTCCTTTGTCCACCTCGTGCTTAGAGTGATAGGATTGCCTTGTGTGATCCTTCTTTTGCCACCTCAATCACATAAATACTTAAACATGTTCATCTATCTAATTTGTTAGGCTTATCAATACATGTCATAAATATTGCCATCTCCCCTTGGAATTCTTTTCCCCATCAATTTGCCTTCCTTTTTGTCAACAACGCATAGCAAGCTAACTCACTTCCATCGAAATCCCACTTAGCCATCGTATGAGTCATCCATCACCAATGCATAGGGTGGCTACTCATCCTTGACGCATGGCTAATTAGGTATGTCTGCACGACTTGCTTGGCATGGACGCATAACGCTTCGCATAGGCGCTGGCCATCGACGCATGGACATGCTTGGCCGCATGGGCGTGCCTCGATGCATTAGTGCTCAGCAGGCTCGGCAGTGCTCGATACATAGGCATGGCCACTCGACAGGCTTGGCAGTGCTCGAAGCATAGGATGGGTGTCCGGCATGCCCGCTCGACGTATAGGCAAGAGCGCTTGCATACCTGCTCGACGCATGGGCTGTGTGCTTTGGCTCGATGCATGGGCTGGGCTCCTGGCATGCCTGCTCGACGCATGCCTTATGCATGCCCTTGCGTTAGTTGCATACAAGTCCACGACCATTGCCCAAGCCTTCTTGCTTCCAAAGTTTAGTACAACATGAAGCCAGCCTCCTACGTACTTTTAGGCCTTGCGTTCAAGGCGCCTAAACCCTTCACATACGTCGGCCATACTCCTAACCACTTGCCACCCTTTTGATATAACTTAGTACATATGGTCGTACTCTTCCATATGCTATCACCATTGCCCCAATATTTTTATTACTTAGGATTTTCCTTCTCCAAATAATCTTCCACCTTAGATTTAGTGTTAGGGTCTTACATACCAATACCCAAATCCTGCCCCTTCCCCACACTCTCAATTCCCCCATTCTCCCCCAAACACCCCTCATTAACTACCGCAATACAAAACTCCTGACCCTTTTCCACACCCTGTTTCTCACACATAGCCCCAACATGCCCAAAGGAACCACAACAAGTACACCTACGAGGTTTCCACACATACACTACTGGAATAATAAACTCCGCATTCTAACAATGACTGGATGGGGCATTAACGAATCACCATCCACTTGAACACAAACCCTCGCATACGATAACCGTCCTCGCTCTTTTGTTGCAACATCAAAAGAAATAGATTTACCCACGACACTAGCTACCACTACTAAACCCCTATCCGTCCACAGCTCCACGAGAACACGCTCAAGTTTAATCCAGATAGGAATAGAATTAAAAACAAAGGTTTCAGGAACAATACCTGGGGACCATTATCGTAATAAGATGGGCTTGCCACCCGAGTGCCATAGACCATTCTCCAGCAAACAATCCCGTGACTCTACCTTCTTAAGTTTAAAGATAATCAAACTGTTCTCCAACAAGGTAATAGTTTGCATCTCTACACGTCTCCAAATTCTCTGAATAAGTCGGAAAATAACAGAATACGGGAGTTTAGATTCACAAATTGACTAACCAAAGATTTCTCCTACAAACACACACCCTCATCAATAATCTCCTCACAAGGTTCAACAATAACTTTATCATTTTCAACCAATGAGGGACTGAACTCTAAATTACCCCTCAACTTAGACCCAAAAAGGGCGGCCCATGCATTTCCACCCTTTCACACCAGAACCCGAACCACTAGAACCATACGCCTCCTTCTCCCGCATGCGGAAAACTGTGTCCTCCGAACGACCCTCACTTCCATAAAGCCCAGCTCGAGAAACCTCTTCACTGCCTCACTTCTGCCCCCTGAGCATTCCAACTTCAGCCTAGCACCATGTGACCCACCCACCGATGCCCCCATACCTTTCGACTCTTTCCCCAACTCCCTCTACACCAGTTCACTCCCTCCACTCAGCCTCAACCCACTCCCAACAGACCCGCTCACCCTAGCTCCCTCAAGGCCCAACCCAACCCCCTTCACAACCCGGTTTTCATCTGGGCCCCCAACACCCTCTAGGCTCCTAGACACACCCTTCACTTCTTAAACCCCCACTCCACACGAGCCCAAACTTCCCTACCCAACAACTAACCCAATACCCAGCCTGCCCGGTTCATCCCTCACAACCCGAATTTCTTCCGGTTCTAGGTCAGACGACAGAGGCTTATTCAACCCAACACTCCTCATATCGAACCCTTCACCTTCCTCAGAACTATCGTCAGACA
The DNA here is from genome assembly GCF_027475165.1 of Benincasa hispida. Classification (NCBI taxonomy): domain Eukaryota; kingdom Viridiplantae; phylum Streptophyta; class Magnoliopsida; order Cucurbitales; family Cucurbitaceae; genus Benincasa; species Benincasa hispida. The sequence continues at coordinate 89,765,855 of NC_143488.1, read as the reverse complement.
ACCCAAAATCCTTCACCTCCGAAGAACGAGCACCCAATCCCAAATCGATCTCTGGTCTAAGCAGACGAAAGGGTTGACGAACAACTCGACCTTTATTCTTCTCCTTCAGTCTTAAAGGCGACTGCTGATAACGAGTAGAAATGCATGTTATTACAACGCAAATAAGTAAAAAAATGAGGGAATGCAACGGTAAAAATATAAAAAATCATGTCCAAATGCGTTAAACTGAGAATATTGTGAGCACATGCACCCATCGCATAAAAGCAGCTAATTTACTTATTTTGTGTAGGAAAAATGTGTTGGCGCAAGTAAAATTGCGATCCACGGAATTAGGCGTCCGCGTGCGTTGAAAGATAGTGATCGCAAAGACATGCGATCATATGTGATCGTGAGAAGTTGCTCAAGAAGGTGGCTGCATAAAGATGGCGCATCAAGGTGACAACATAATAAATCATGATGGGACGGAAAGCCGATGACGGTCGAATATGAATTTAGTTGACAAGCCGTTAACGAAACACTGTAGCAAGTACACTCAACTTTCGGTGACCATTAATCGGTGCATCAGAGTAGGAGATTTAATGACCGCCCATCATTGCAATCATTAGAGAGAAAAGCTTCTACACCTTGAGCTCTATAAATACCAAAGGCCACCATCGTTAGAGGAGTTCGCCACATATAGAACAAGTTAGATCATATACAAAATAGATAGTCGTTAGCCTATTCATAGTTATTCTTATACTTAGAAGACGGAGACGAGCAAAAAGAAGAATACCCGAGAGATCATTCCTGGATAGCTCAAAAGACTGTCGGGAAGCGCTATAAAGGAGATAGGGTCAAGTGAAACCAAGGACATTCATCTGGGTAGAGTTTGAGTGAAAAGACAGTGTAAAAGACCACGGGAAGCAAGATATTGCTACCGGGCTTCTTATCTCTACATTCAATTGTTATTCTATATTCTGCATTTAATTTATAAACAATGGAAAGAATCTAGACTTGAGAGAGACACTTTATGCGATCATCTTGTCTGTATTCTGTATTCTTATCTCTACCTAAGATTTACACTTTGTGCGATCATCTTGTCTTATGTATGCGTCATTCACCCTTTAGAGATACTTGAGACAGTAGTCTAAAGAAAGAATCTAGACTTGAGAGAGTCAAATTAGAACCACATAAGCGAGAGATAGAAACTTAGACAAAAGTTCATTTTGCTATTACGCATCGCATGCAGCCTAGAAATAGGTTATGATAGTATGCGGTCACCTTGTGTATGGAAGCATCATTCATTATCGCATAGACAAGAATAGAGACTTAGACATAAGTGCTATCGACATTATCGTATACATCGCATGCGTCCTAGAAACAGGGACCATGGAATTTGCATTGAGAGATGACATGCTGTTGTGTGTGTGTAGCATGATCGCATAACTTGAACGCAATCTTAGGAAGTGTTAACTAAACCCCTTCTCAACCCATTCATCACATACTCATTGTAATTCTCGATTTCAGCAACTCTTTATTCGAACTCCGTTGCATAGGAAATATACTTAATCAAAACACCATCCAATTTTTTTGTTCTATTTGCCACCACAAAGGAATCAAAATTACTGTCTCACATATTAACTCAGTAGTCCCTATGTTCGACCCTGGACTTACTTGGAAAATTAGTGAGATTTATACTTGGGTCTTATTAGGAAAACTTGCATGTGCAACGTATAACTCATCACCACAAAATACATCATAATTGTATCACATTTACAATGCAACAAGTTTTCGGCGCCATTGTCGGGGACTATGGTAGTACATATTGCGCTAACAGTAACTTTTTTATTTTCTTTTTAGCTTTCAACCTCTGTGCACTGTCATTCCTATGGTAAGGGAAGAAGCAGGTGTCATATGAACG